>NC_140178.1:111827612-112002612 GCF_963971535.1 Notolepis coatsorum | reverse complement strand
CGTCCCCCTCAAATGTATATAATGTATACTATACTCTCTTCTTAGAAACTCTGTCTCTTAATCAGAGTTTCTAATGCCAGGGTCTATGTGACAGGCGTTACTGTATATTTGTAGATCTGGTATGTCATAAATGTCTGGATGTAAAAGTACTGTCTATCCAGTAGCTCACCGCATATCTCTGCGCTATTTCTGCGTCGGGGAAAACCGTGCTCGTCACGGATCTGGGGGACACGAGTTCGATTCCCGGACCCGCCGTCATTTCTCCGAATGTCTTCCCCTGCTCTACATCCCGTTTCAACCTGTTTCTGTCGGTCATGCTTGACCAGAAAAAGCGATAAACGCTAAAAAATAAAGTAAAAAAAAAAAAAAAAGGGTACTGTCTATCTGTATGTCATGTATGTCATATATGTTATGATGAATTGAAAATGGGGGACCCTGATGTAAACAAGACGAAAGTCTTTCTCTGGTCTGCATCCCCTTAACAATTGTGTGTATTGTACCCATTCTGCAATCT
The DNA here is from genome assembly GCF_963971535.1 of Notolepis coatsorum. Lineage (NCBI taxonomy): Eukaryota > Metazoa > Chordata > Actinopteri > Aulopiformes > Paralepididae > Notolepis > Notolepis coatsorum. The sequence continues at coordinate 112,002,098 of NC_140178.1, read as the reverse complement.
GTTAATAACGTTTTCAATTAATCAATCAATCAATCAATCAATCAATCAATCAACCAATCAATCAATCAATCAATCAATCAATCAATCAGAAGAAGAAGAAGAAAAGGGTCACAACCCATGTGGTCTCTTTACATGGAACCAGTTTTATTGCAGTTCGCTGTCTGACCAACAGAGGGCGTAACCTACCTTTCATTCATTCAAACCTTTATTCATTCTCGAAGGGACCCTCATTTTCAATGACGTCGAGACTTTACAGACATTTCAATGCATAATTTCTTTTTACAATATAATAATAATAAATATTAATAACTATCTATATAGCACTTTTCACACATGGACCGCAGTCCAGAGTGCCCCACAGCAATTAGTATAAACATGAAATTATGAAATAATTAAATGAAGGACAGAATAAAAACAATGCATGAATTGCAGATATAAGAGGTATACAAAACAATAAAAGTAGTGCAACGTAAACATGCAGACATTAAAATAGGCATAAAATAAGTACACTGTTGCCTGAGATGAGTCAGCAGCAATTTCTGAATCAAATGTTCTGAATATCAAGGAGGCTGAGGACAGGCCATGGCCATGGACTTCCTGACGGGCAGACCCCAGGTGTTGAGAGCAGGCAACTGCACCTCCTCATCCATCACCCTCAACATAGGGGCCCCCCAGGGCTGTGTTCTGAGTCCCCTCCTCTACTCCCTGTACACACATGACTGTGTGGCTCAGCGGAACAACACAATCATCAAATTTGCTGACGACACAGTAGTGGTGGGCCTGATCTCTGCAAACGACGAGAGGGCCTACCTGGAAGAGGTCAAGGTCCTGGCGGGATGGTGCCAAGAGAACAGCCTCTCCCTGAACTTCAGCAAAACAAAGGAGATGATTGTGGACTCTAGGAGGTCGGGGTCAGGGACTACAGCCCCCTCAGCATCGACGGGGCACCGGTTGAGAGAGTGAACAGTTTTAAGTACCTTGGAGTCCACATGTGTCAATGTGTGTGGTCCATGTCAAGTCCTCGGATATGTGGGCTCCGAGGTACTTGAAACTGTTCACTCTCTCAACCGGTGCCCCGTCGATGCTGAGGGGGCTGTAGTCCTTGACCCCCGTTCTCCTGAAGTCCACAATCATCTCTTTTGTTTTGCTGACGTTCAGGGAGAGGCAGTTCTCCTGACACCACTGTGACAGGTTCTCTACCTCTTCCAGGTAGGCCCTTTCGTCGTTGGCAGAGATCAGGCCCACCACTACTGTGTCATCAGCAAATTTGATGATGGTGTTGTTGTTCCGCTGTGCTACGCAGTCATGTGTGTACAGGGAGTAGAGGAGGGGGCTCAGAACACAGCCCTGGGGGGCCCCTATGTTGAGCGTGATGGATGAGGAGGTGCAGTTGCCGGCTCTTACCACCTGGGGTCTGCCCGTCAGGAAGTCCAAGACCCACTGGCACAGGTCATAGTTCAAGCCCAGGTCCCTGAGCTTGGCTATGAGTTTGGAGGGGACTATGGTATTGAATGCTGAGCTGTAGTCGATGAACAGCATTCTCACATAGTTCCCCTGCCTCTTGTCCAGGTGTGATGCTGCTGTGTGCAGCACATGGGCTATGGCGTCCTCCGTGGACCTGTTGGGGCGATATGCAAATTGCAGAGGGTCCAGGTTGATGGGGAGGGAGGAACAGATGTAGCCCTTCACTAGCTTCTCAAAGCACTTCATGGCTATGGAGGTGAGGGCTACAGGGCGGTAGTCGTTGAGGCAAGCGGGCGTAGATTTTTTGGGTACAGGGATGATGGTGGACTTCTTCAGACAGGTGGGGATGACAGCCTGTTCCAAGGACAGGTTGAAGATGTCAGTGAATACCGGGGCCAGTTGGTCGGCACAGACTTTTAGGACGCGGCCGGGGATGCCGTCCGGTCCTGCTGCCTTCCTGATATTCACTTTTTTAAAGATCCGTCTCACCTCATGCTCTGTTACCCTGAACACTGAGTCTCCATCAGCAGACCCCCCCCCCCCCATTGCCGTGGTTTGTAGGCTGGTGTTGTTATTCACAGCCTCAAACCTCGCATAGAAGGAATTGAGATAATTTGCTAAGGAGATGTCACTGTTCAGTTTGAGGGGGGTGCCTTTGTAGTCTGTCATTGTTCTGAGGCCCTGCCACATGCCTCTAGAGTCAGCCTGTTCAAACTGAAGTTCAACTTTATCCCTGTAACGCCGTTTTGCCTCTATTACTGCTCTCCTGACGTTGTATCTTGCCATCTTGTGTTCTTCCATGTTGCCTGTCACCAGCCCGGTGTTGTATGCTGATGTGCGCACTTTCAGAGCCTCACGGACGGATTTGTCTACCCAGGGCTTTTGATTTGGGTAGATTTTAATTTTGGTGGAGGGGATTGTTTCTTCTACCTGAGTACAGACATAGTCAATCACCGTTTCGGTGTATTCGTTAATATTGGCTGTGTTATCACGGAATACACTCCAGTCTGTGCATTCCAGTGCAGCTTGGAGTGACTCCTCTGACGTCACGGCCCAACGCTTAACCTCTCGCGAGACCACCGGCGTTCGCTTGAGACTTTGTTTGTACTTTGGCAAAAGAAATATTGCGGCGTGATCGGACTTACCGAATGGACTAAGAGCCTGTGACTTGTACCCATTCTTAAATTGCGTGTTGTGAAGAAGGCACGACAACGCCTCTACTTCCTCAGGCGCCTAAAGAAGTTCCAAGTCAGTCAGAAGATCCTTAGGAACTTCTACTCATGTACAATAGAGAGCATCATGACCGGCAACATCACCTCCTGGTTTGGGAATAGCACTGCACAAGACCGTAGCAGACTACAAAGAGTGACACGTTCAGCCGAACGCACAATTGGAGGGGGGCTTCCCACCCTCCAGAACATTTACAACAAGCGGTGCAAGGGGAAGGCTAAGAGAATTACTAAGGACTCGAGCCACCCGAACAACTGCCTCTTTGAACTGCTGCGGTCAGGCAAGCGATACCGGAGTCTTAAGGCGAGCACAGAAAGACTCAGAAGAAGCTTCTATCCCCAGGCCATCAGGCTGCTAAACGAACAATAATCGCTAAACGAACAATAATCACTATGCAACAACCATCAAATGCACACAGCACACACACCCACACGCACACACTCACTCAAACAAACAACACACTGCAGCACCCACTCTCCACACTTTAGATCACACAAACACACTTACACTTTATATTTATTGATAAAGGATTTGCACTACAACTCGTACACCCACTGTGAATTGTACCTAAATTGCACCTCGTCCCATTTCTCCATTTCTGCCTTGCACTATATAGTATTGTATATTAGTACACTGCACAGTATTGTATATTGTATGGTAACTACGTCTATTCTGCATCGAACATTGTACATATGTCTAAACTGAACACTGTGACCTCATTTTTTTACTTCTAATTTTACTATGTTATTTTATTTCATACTTATCTTGTCTTGCACAGTCTCTGGAGCGCAACAGTAAGAAGCATTTTGTACAAAAGTATTCTGTACTTCTGTATGACAACTATTAAAGAAACTTGAAACTTGAAACTTGAAACATATCCGAGGACTTGACATGGACCACACACATTGACAGTGTTGTGAAGAAGGCACGGCAATGCCTCTACTTCCTCAGGCGCCTAAGGAAGTTCCAAGTCAGTCAGAAGATCCTTAACACTTTGAATGTCATCCACAAGTTTTCTCGTGTTTACCAGGGGCGTTTTTAGGGTTAGAAAACATTGGAGGCTTCAGCCCCCCCCCCCCCCTTTTTTTTTTTTTTTTTTTTTTTAAACACAAAAATACGCAATTTTAGAGTAATTAGAGATGAATACTGAATAACTAGAATCATTAGAGGTTCTCAAAGTGAGGTCCAGGTCCATGAGAGGGATCTGGGCAGTCCCCATAGAAAATTCAAAGTTAACAGGACCAAATCATCAGTTTCTTATTTATTTATTTAACCTTTATTTAGCCAGATAAAACATTGATCTGGTCCAAGAAGCCCCAACAGGAGTACAAATATACATATATACACATATATATATACATATATATATATATAATATATATACATATACTGTACATACATACACACATATACACCAATAACAAAATAAAAACACAGTTAAGAATCATACACATAGGCAAATAAACAAACAAACAAACAAACATATGCACAGCCTATGTACAAAAGAAATAAACAGTTCATCTCAGTTTTCTTCAATTGCATAAACACTCAAATCAAAAGTATTACACAATTATCAAAACCTTACACTCAAGGAGCAAAATATAGGCCCAGATTTGCACCCCTACAATGTCAGCCTCACACTTTTTGCAAAACAATACACACAGTTATTTGCAAAACACTAAACACACTTGCATTACATTAGACACAGAATGTCAAATTACCACACATATGAGCCAATTGGTTAAACACAGCAATCAGATGCACAAACACACCATTGCTTAATTGTAGATACACCAATCAGGTTTAAGCACTATAAAAATGCAGCAGGTGAGTTCACCTGTCTTCAACCAAAATGGAAGGAGAGTGAAGTACTGTACACAGAGAACGTGAAAATATACAATACATTCACCAAACACTACACAGGACAACCAATGATGCAGACTGATGAAAATATACATTTTCTCCCATTTTCCCAAATCAGTCAACATGGAGAATCACAACAAAAAATTATCTTGCCAGATCCAGCTAGGCAAAGAGATAATGTCTAGTATTTTCTGTTTAAATGTTTTCAATTTCTTTTTTTTTACTGTAATTTTAACCTGTACTGGATACAGTATTTTATGTTTGTCTGATATTTGCTGAGCTTACAGTGTTATGCACATAGTAGCATGAAAACGGGGACATGTATTGTTGTGATTCTCCATGTTGAAATGTTGACTGATTTGGTTATATGGAGAGAACATTTATATTTTCATCAGTCTGCATCATTGATTTGGGTATATGGAGAGAAAATGTTATTTTTTTCATCAGTCTGCATCATTGATTTGGGTATATGTAGATAAATAAATTATATTTTCATCAGTCTACTCTACAGCATTGGTCTTGTGTAGTGTTTGGTGAATTTATTGTATATTTGCACATTCTCTGCATACTTCACTTACAGTACTCTAATCACTGAGAAGTAGAATTGCTAAATGTGTTTTAGGTTAAGCACAGCAGTGTGTGTAACTGGTTCAAACAGAATTCATAACAAAATGTAGTTTTTATAAATTAGTGTATGGTTTTGACAAGTGTTTAATTTAGCAAAGGATCTGAGGTGTTCTGATAATTGTGTGTGTGGTTGTGCTAATTGTATGTTTTGAAACACCGGGCCCCGTTTTCAAAATCATGCTTAGGCAATCGAAAAAAAAAACTGTAATGTGTGTTTCATTATATACATATGTTTCAGTCTTCTCATAAAAAAAAGATTAGATTTTTGGGTCTTTTCCTGCCTTTGGTCCACTTTGCATTCACATCTCAAATGAACCGCAGCAGGGTTCACTTGCAAGAGTGAATGAGCTGTCACACCACCCCAAACCAACCGGACTATCCAAGGAAATGAACCAGGGTTCGATTAAAGCTTATTATAGGACACTGGGACATGGGTATGGATGGCTCCAGGGCCCTCATTCATCAACGTGACGTAGAAAATGTTCTATTTCCATACTTAAGCACAGAATTTAGAATGTGTGCACGCACAAAAAAAAACGGGATTCATCACACGTGCGTACACAGGTCCTACGCACACCTGTCATGATAAATATCACCTTGGTCCTACGCCGAGGCTCGTGCACACTTTCACGTATTTGCATACCAGAACCGCCCCGATTAACCATAATGGACAACCCCATGAAATGTGGAAAAGTGGACTAAGCGAGGGTGTTGTACACTGTCGGATATTATATCTATTAACTTCCTAAAAGACCATTGCTGCCTGGACACCGCAAACACTAATAAAGACCATTAACCACTGTTTTGCCGTTGCCCGTTAGTGTCATTAATGCATGCTGGAATAAGAATGCCTTTCTTAATTTATTTTTAATATTAATAATTATTATAATACAATAAAAGACAGCTCCGTCTTTTAATACACATATATTGTACAGTAACGTCAAATAAATACTACAGTCCCCGCTGAAATAAAGGTTCTGCACGCACATACCAGCAGTGATCTACAGCATAAAAGATAGCCACTTTATAATACTATTCTGAGTAGATAATTCATCTGTATCGCAACAGAGTCACGGATCTGGTCGGGGCAGGTAGCATTATGTCGGGAAAATCTTTATGAAATAAACAAAAGTGAATTAAAGAATTTAAAACGAAGTTTAGCATATTAAATCGTTTTATAAGCTTATAGCTTTTTTCGTGCTGATTTGAGAAGGGTCCAGCTGCAGAGCTGGAGAGCAACTCTCAGAGCCAAGATAGCACTTATACTATTTTGAGAGAGACAGCAGAGAGACAGACATCAGAGAGACAGACAGACAGACAGACACTGTTCCACAGTGTGTGTGTGTGTGTGTGTGTGTGTGTGTGTGTGTGTGTGTGTGTGTGTGTGTGTGTGTGTGTGTGTGTGTGAGTGTGTGTGTGTGTGTGTGTGTGTGTGCGTGCGTGCGTGCGTGCGTGTGTGTGACTACTAGTCTAATAGTAGAGACTCAGCCCCCCCCCCCCTCTGGACCACCTCCTAGTAGAGACTTCTCTAGGAAGAAGACGAAGATGAGGATTAAGGCGAGACACTGCAGGTGAATAGGCAAATATACTTTTTTTGTTGATTTTGAGATTTTGTTATATTTTGCTTCCTAAACATGTCTTCTATGAAACTAGTGACAATAAAACGTCAATAACACACATTTAGTTGTTTATTTTACTTCATTTTGCCTTATTGCATCCATAAATGTCCACATATTTAATGGGGAAGTGCCTCATTTGCATATATAAACATACATTTCAGAAAACTTGTCTCTACTAGGAGGTGGTCCAGAGGGGGGGGGGGGGTCTCTACTGGGAGGTGGTCCAGAGGGGGGGGGTCTCTACTAGGAGACTAGTGGTCACACACACACACTGTGGAACAGTGTCTATCTGTCTGTCTGTCTGTCTCTCTGCTGTCTGTCTCTCCGGCTCTGCAGCTGGACCTTCTCAAATAAGCACGGAAAAGCTTTTAAGCTTATAGCTCCAATTTGGGTCCCAAATTGCGGTACAAATGAAGGAGGTGTCTCGGGTAGTGGACTCTAGTTAATATTATGTTCTCTCTGCAATTAGACTGCCCCTCATTCATTAATTCATCCCTATCTGATGCTATCTCTGAAAACAGCGAGCGCAGTCAGTGCACCAGATAACGCTATATATATAAACCTGCATTCATTCGGAGAGAAAAACCTATTCCACATGCTATTTAGGGTTTGACAATAATTACACTAATATCGCTATTTCACAATGAACTATAATGAATTACGGGGGTCATACAGAACACGTCAGTCAAGCTTATTTCCGCGTTGAAACTAATGCATGCAACTGATCTATGCCGTCCGTCTGCAGTCCCCATATTCTACCACAGGGCGTCAGCTAAGCATGGTCCGACCTGTGCTTAAATATACGCACAAAGTCAAGCACAAGTTCAAATAGATAAATCCCACACTTTGCTTAGGAATGGTCGTACGCACGGCTTAAGCACATATCTGTGCGTAAGTCAAGTTGATACATGAGGGCCCAGGTGCTGCTGCGTTAAAGTGCACATCTTCAATATCTGTACTATTTAAAAGCACAGTGCAGGACACACTCAAAGGTTATCGCACCTCAGAGATGGCAGTGGACATGTATGACAGGAGAAAGGCCATATGTAATGGCCTTTGGATTGAGGAACATACTACCAGCCAAAGGAGGAAGCAGAAAAGGATGGACGAGTATGTAGTTGAGTCATCTTGTGGCACAAGCTCAGACCTCAGCTCAGGAGATCAGCTGAGACAGAGACTGTTCTATCCAGTCATCGACAGAATGCTGCAAGAGCTTGAGAGCAGGTTCTCATGAGTTGGATAACAACTTATGAGAGGCATACAGGCATGTTATCTAGCCTCAGACCAGTTTCTCTCAGTGGAATTGCTGCAACCCCTCGCCACACATTACAATATCCAACTATTGCCAGTTGCAAAGTGTTTCCTGGTCAGGACAGGCAGAGATGCAGTCCCTACTATCCAAAGTGTCTTTTCCCTCCTGGATGATAATAATAATAATAATAATAATAATAATAATAATAATAATAATAATAATAATAATAATAATAATAATAATAATAATAATAATAATAATAATAATAATAATAATAATAATAATAATGCATTTGATTTATAAGGCGCCTTTCAGGACACTAAAAGAAAAAATCCACAAATCGGTGAATGAAAAAATTATAGGATCAAATGAAAACTACTTACTAAAAATGGATGCTTAAAAGTCCTAAAAACCAACAAAAAATACCAAACACTAACAAACATTCAGCACAGACAATGGGGATGCTGACATAAAAAAAAGAGAAAAAAAGTAAACAATTTTTTTTTTTTTTTTTTTTTAGATCCGGGGCTAGGAGAAAAACATCCGGGGCTAAAGCCCCGGAAGCCCAGGGCTAACGACGCCACTGGTGTTTACCCCCCGCGGGTTGAATGCCCACTCACGAGAATATTAGTTTTATTTTTTTTATTTTTTTATTAGTGATCTGAAATCATATTGCATCAAGCGAGTCTACCGTTGGAGATCCAGTCACCCCAGGCGCTCAGATGTGAAAAAAGCGCCCCCTATCGTCTCCCAGATGGTAAATCACCCTTTTGGATTGGACTCAATGAAAATGAATGGGAAAAAAAACCAGCACTCCACATTTTACTTCTCACTCATGTAACCGGGGTCTACCAGAGTTCACTCTGGAGCCTCGGAGCCGCGGCGAATATGTGTTTTGACGATGGATCAATCAAATGAGCGATTTTTTTGAATGGCGATCGGAAATTGGAATAAACCATTTGGATACCATCTGATCTCAGGTAAGGAATCTATGTTATCAGTATTAGGATAATCAGACTAGTTTTCACAGAGATATAAGCTTTTATGTGATTGTGTGTTATCGCTGTTTGACTGTGCGCGCCGTCATGAAATAGGAGACTCTATTTTCGGCTCGCCGCAAGAGCGTGCGTGCATACACATATACTATCGATCATCTAGCGTTTATTTGAAATCGATTCATAAATAGGCCGAAAAATTACAACGTTCTAGAATATTCCAGTAAAAGGCGATTATCATAGAATGTGTTGTTTTTTCCGTGAAAACAAGTGATTTTCAAAATGCTAGAAAACGGAAATGAAGCGATAAAAAAACAATCTGCCATGACAATGTTGACTGGAAAATGAGTCTTTGATAAGCGACGGGCAGATTAGACACATAGCCATAATTTAAAACATAGATTAGGCGATATTAACGTTAACATTGGAGTGGATGTGGGACTAATAAGAAATTACACTTGGGCAGTCAAAGTGTTAAGAACTTCTACTCATGTACAATAGAGAGCATCCTGACTGGCAATATCACCTCCTGGTTTGGGAATAGCACCGCACAAGACCGTAGCAGACTACAGAGAGTGGCCCGTTCAGCCGAGCGCACAATTGGAGGGGGGCTCCCCACCCTCCAGAACATTTACAACAAGCAGTGCAGGGGTAAGACTAAGAGAATTATCAAGGACTCCAGCCACCCAAACAACTGCCTCTTTGAACTGCTGCGGTCAGGCAAGCGATACCGGAGTCTCATGGCGAGCACAGAAAGACTCAGAAGAAGCTTCTATCCCCAGGCCATCAGGTTGCTCAACGAACAATAACACTATGCAACAACCATCAAATGCACTCACAGCACACACATCCACACTCACTTTAATGCTATAAAACGGAAACGAAGCGATTAAAAAACAATCCGTTTCGACAATGTTGACTGCAAACAAGTCATTGATAAACGACGGGCAGATTAGACACATAGCCATAATTTAAGACAGAGATTATGCGTTCACAACACTATCATTGAAGTGGGTGGTGGCATTTAACGGGGGTAAGGCACACCGCATGGCTGGTAATCAAAGTATTAATGATGCAACAGAATAGTATAGTGCACCTACACCTAGTGACGATCTTAAGCATCCTAGGGCCTGTGCTAGACTGTTGATTGATTTCAGTTCAGCCTTTATTATTATGATTATTATTATTATTAACACTTTAATCGCCGGAAACGCCGAAACTCGTCATTGCCCGCCATGCTCATTCTGCCGAAGACGGCGTAACACGTCTTTGATATCAATATTTCAAAAATCTGTGATCGAAATCATATTTCTCCTCCGGGGACCTGAGATATACTGCTGAGCTCCACTCAACTCTCTAACGGTTCAAGAGCGCCATCTGGTGGCCGATCGGCAGATCGCCCAACAGGAAGTCATGTGGATGACGTGGTTCTCATCCATATTCGGTCCGGGCACTCGCTATCGTTAGCGGGACTCTAGCTCGACACACTGGACAGCGATCAGTTGCCAATAACTCGACAAACAACATGATTTGGACGTATATACTATTATACAACCTGGAGATGGATCGGGTATTTCGACATCCCATAATAGAAAAAATTCTATTCCACGCTCATCCCCCAACGGCGCGAGGAAGATACAGTGAGTTTCAGCGTTATTTTCTAATGTCTGCTATACTAACTGCTCTGATGATCATATGACCCACACTAGATGAATGATATAACGTTGCCCACGGAATTATAAACGACCCCCCGCCCATCCGGTCAACATCAGATCATACGTAGTAACTTCTAGAAGTACCTCCAGTTAAATTTTTTTATCTGGCACCGATCGCTACCAAACTGTATTTGATCATCAATATAATGCATTTGGGGCTATGAAATCAAGTTCTGGAGAAAGCTGCAGAAAACGATAAAAACATACTTATACTTTAGACCGTATTTTAGTATGAATATGTGAATGAAAAAGTATAACGTTGCTACACCCTGAACAATAGATATAGGACATTGAATGGGCCATAATAATGTCAATTTAGCAATACAATTTAAAAAGTTATAGCCCTGCAAAGAAGGGGAACTTCTCCATAGACAAATAGAGCTGGCTAGGGATGGTAAATTATGAATTTAACCATGGCGATCAAAGTGTTAATAATAATTCATATTTTTTTGTGCATTGTTTACCAGCGGTCGTCTGGTAATTGGAAGGTTCCCGGTTCGATTCCTGCTCCTCCCGGGCAGTGTGTCGAAGTGTCTTTGAGCAAGACACTTAACCCCTAATTGCTCCCGATGAGCAGGTTAAGTGTCTTGCTCAAGGACACTTTGACACGCTGCCCGGTAGGAGCTGGAATGGAACTGGGAACCTTCTGATTACCAGACGACCGCGTTCTACCTCCTGAGCCACTGTCGCTACTGTTATAAAATATGTCAGAGGTGCATGTAATTAACCCTTTCACTACCACACTACAGAAGGTTAACCTTTCACTACCACACTACAGAAGTGTGGTAGTGAAAGGGTTAACATGTTGTATTGTCGCAGTGAAAGGGTTAACCATTTGGTAGTGTGGTAGTGAAAGGGTTAATGTCCATTATATTTATGACTCAGACTGCATGTACATAATGAGCTCTTTACCTGATTCACAACATGTCATATTATCCATGGCTCATTTCATAGTTGAATGAATGAATAGTTTATTTTGAATAGTAAAATAATCAAGAAATAACAATGTAAAAATAACTCTAAGATAATGTGCTGTGAAAACGATAACTAAATAATAAAGTAAGATAAAATAATAAACAAAACTGTCTCTTTTCGCTTATCAGGCCCTACTCTCTTCTACATATAATGGCGTCTCTGCACACTTAAGGGAGTGTCACTTCACCTGGGCCCTTGGTGTTGGTATAGGTAAAAAAATATTATAAATAAATGTTCTGCACCCTGGCCCATATGAACCTATAGCTCTGCTCAGGTCAGCCTATAGCTCCGCCGAGGTCAGCCTATAGTTCCGCCCAGGTCAGCCTGTAGCTCCGCCGAGGTCAGCCTATAGTTCCGCCCAGGTCAGCCTGTAGCTCCGCCCAGGTCAGCCTATAGCCCCGCCCAGGTCAGCCTATAGCTCCGCCCTTGCCTACTGTGTTTTGGACACCTTGTGAGGCCTGGGCTATTGAACTGAGAGATGATAAGCAAGTTTTCTGAACAATAAAGGGCGTTGTCTTGGTTTGTATTTCGGTTATTAATACGATTTCTTCCAGGAACTTCCTGAAAAGCTCATTCATCCTCAGCTGAACTCGATTGAACCCCAGCGACTCCTCGTTTTAGATATGAGCCTAATCTAATAAAGCCCTGGCTTGGTGACGTAGTGGCCTAACAATAGCACTTTACATTGTTAGCCCACACAGTAGCCCACTTACTTCTCAGAGAACTGCACTGCATTGCTGCAGGAATCCACTTCAAGGTCCTTGACCTGGCATTCCGTGCAACGGGGGTAAAGGCTCCCTCCTCCTACCTCGGGTCAATGCTCTCTAAATACACACCCTCAAGACCCCTACCGCATCTTCTGGCCGCCTCAGACACACTCCTATTCAATCTCCTGGGGGGTCATCTCAAAACGAAGCAGGCTATTCTCAGTCCTCGCTCCACAATGGTGTAATGAACTTCCCACCAAAGTCAGGACAGCTGAAACTAGCCCAATTTTCTGCCGTTGACTAAAAACACACCTCTTCAATCAATATCTGAAAAAACGACCAAACTTCGTACTGTCTTTTACTGTGTACATAGGACCCAGTGCCTTCTCAGGAATTTTATCATGCACATCTTATGTCTTCTTATTACCTGTTTTTTTTATGTCTATTTTATTATTAGTATTATTGCACAATCGATGCGGGCATGACCACCCGCATTTTACTGTATGCCCTGGTATGTATGTGACAAATAAACCTCTTGAATCTTGAATCTTGAATATGTCTATATTACTACCTACTATGCTAATATGTCTATACTACTATGATAAATAATATGTCTATACTACTATGATAATATGTCTATATTACTACCTACTATGCTAATATGTCTATATTACTATGATAATATGTCTATACTATTATGCTAATATGTCTATATTACTACCTACCTAGTACCTACTATGCAAATATGTCTATATTTCTACCTACTATGCTAATATGTCTATATTACTATGATAATATGTCTATACTACTATGCTAATATGTCTACATTTCTACCTACTGTGCTAATATGTCTATATTACTATGATAATATGTCTATACTACTATGCTAATATGTCTATATTTCTACTTACTGTGCTAATATGTCTATATTACTACCTACTATGCTAATATGTCTATATTACTATGATAATATGTCTATACTGTCTACTATGATAAATAATATGTCTATACTACTATGATAATATGTCTATACTACTATACTACTATGCTAATATGTCTATATTTCTACCTACTGTGCTAATATGTCTATATTACTACCTACTATGCTAATATGTCTATATTACTATGCTAATATGTCTATATTACTACCTACTATGCTAATATCATGTCTATATTACTATGATAATATACTACTATGCTAATATGTCTATATTTCTACCTACTGTGCTAATATGTCTATATTACTATGATAATATGTCTATACTACTATGCTAATATGTCTATATTTCTACCTACTGTTGTGAGGTTTCTGTCCTTGCTCTCTCACTCGTTCTGTTCCTTTAACCACCTCGCTCTGTTTTCATTTGTTTTTTCTGTTAATTATTTCAATTCCCTCATTCACACGCTTCTCCCCAGTGACGTCATCAGAGACGTCGCTGATTGGTTCTCTCAGGTCCGCACGCTTTTCAATCACATTCCCCAGCTGTCACTGCTTGTCAATCAATCAATCCCTTATTATTTATACCCCGTTTCTCCACTCTAAGTTTGTTGGATCGTCTTGATTTTTCTCTGGTTGCATTCTCCGTTTTGCTACTGCTGCTGCTTTGCTCTCTGTGCTATCTCCAGGATTTTTCCAAGAAGCCTTCCTCTTGGACACCTGTTCCCGTGGCGCGCGCTCGCTCCGCTGTTGTTCCAGCACCATTACGCATTACGTCTGGGTGAGTTTTTATTGACTGTCTTGATCTATTCCGTTTTTCGTGTGTTACTATTACACTGAAGATTACCACCTTTTTGTCAGACAGTCACTCACCCAGCGTTCCCTTTTGTTTGTTCCCTCTGGGATAATACTTTTGGGACTTTTCATCTCCCTCTGTGTGTTGCTCACACCGAAGATATAATTCACATTTGGATTGTTTTTGGACTTCACTACTGTGTGTATATTACACGAAGATATTCACTTGGGACTGTGTTTGGAATTTTGCTCACTGTGTGTATTACACGAAGAGATTCACTTGGGATTTGTTTTGGAATTGTGCTCACTGTGTTTAATTACACGAAGATTAGTTCACCCTGTTCTCCTGCTCGTTCAACCTGCACTGTTGTTGACTCGTTCCCTCTCTCCCTCTCTCGGTCTCGCAACACCTCGGAGATTCTGCCGAGAGAATTCTGCAGAGCGGTTCTGACGTCAACATCTGCTATTCCCAAACTACCACCACGGGAGAAGCTGCAGAGCAGCAGAACTTTTGCCCCCTGGCCTATGTACCTGTCTTGTTGACTTGCCTATCCTGTACTCTTATATTTAGTATTCAAATAAACAAGCCCTTGTATTTGGCAACTCTGAATTCCTACTCTCTTGTGTCGTGCGTTTGGGGTCGGTGTCAAACCATAACATTACGATCCAACCAAAATGACGACCCCAGCCGACACAGAGAGGGTCAGAACCGCACTTACAAATCAAGTCGAGTTGACCAGGGATCACAGTCTCCAATTAGAGCGGGCTGCGGCTGCGGTGCAGAATCTCAGGGATCTGGTCCTGCCTATGCAGGGTTCAATGGCCGCTATGGCGGGACAACAGTCCGACATTCTCGCTCAGCTTCACTTGCTGGGCGACACCGTTAATACCTTTCATCTCTCACACCCTTCAGGAGCATTCCCCGCAGCCCCAGCAGATCTCGCATCTCGGGAACCCCGTCTCTCCGTCCCACGGCTGTTCGACGGTAATCCCGAGGAGTGTGCCACATTCATCATGCAATGTGAGTTGGTTTTCCGTCATCAACCAAGCCGTTTTTCTGCTTGTGGGTCCCAAGTGGCTTATATAACGAACTTACTTTCAGGCCATGCTGCCCAGTGGGTCACTTCCTCCTGGGCAATGGAAGCAGATTTTTTGTTTTCCTATCCAGACTTCGTGGCGGAGCTCCGCAGAGTGTTCCACCATCCAGCCCGAGGTCTGGACCCTGGAGCCCGGTTGGGGACCTTCCGACAGGGGAGCGGCAGGGTGACGGACTATGTCATGGAGTTTCGACTGGCGGCGGTGGAGAGTGGATGGAACGAACCTGCTCTTCGCCTAACCTTCTTGAGGGGGCTCAGTGACGCAGTCCGGGACCAGCTCGCTACCCGGGAGTTGCCTGACTCCCTCGAGGATCTGTTTAGCCTCGTCATCCGTATTGACGGACGCCTCCTGGAGAGAAGGCGCGAGAGGACCCGACTGTTACCTCCTGAAGCACCCCGGACTCCTGGACGCCCCGTCCCCAACACTACTGGTGGTAACAGGCTTCCCCGTTCGGTTCGCGAGGAGGAACCCATGCAGCTGGGACGCTCTCATCTGAGACAGGCGGAGCGTGAGGCAAGGCTCAGGTCCGGTCTCTGCCTCTACTGCGGAGGTGCGGGACACCGTATCGCCGACTGCCCCACCCGGCCAAAAGATCAGGCTCACCGAGACCCCGGGAGATCCTGGTGAGCCGTTTTTCCCATTCCCAGCGCCGCGCACCACCTGACCATCTGATGAGCGTCACCCTGGCCTGGGGGGACCAACGTGCCACGGTGGAGGCCCTCATCGACTCTGGGGCAGACGAGAATTTCCTCGACTTCGAGTTTGCCACCCGAGCCAACATACCTCTTGAGGACCTTGTGAGGCCCTTGGAGATCTTTTCGTTGGACCAACACCGCCTGGCCGACATCTCTCAACGCACCGGCCCAGTCGTGCTGACCATCGCTGGGAACCACGTCGAGAGAATCCAGTTCCTCATTACCCAATCCCCCCTTGTCCCGGTGGTCCTGGGTAGGCCCTGGCTCGCGCTGCACGAGCCCCACATCGCCTGGTCCTCCGGTACCATCAGGGGCTGGAGCTCCTCCTGTCACGCCCGCTGTCTGCAGGCGGCGTCCTGTCCCCCGCCCCGGAGGCCCGCTGGTGAGTTGCCCCCGGACCCCTCGTCCATACCTCCCGAGTACCACAACCTCATGGAGGTATTCAGTAAGACCACGGCTCAGGCCCTTCCACCTCACCGCCCCTATGACTGCGCCATCGACCTCCGCCAAGGGGCTCCCCTTCCCGGCAGCCGCCTCTACAGTCTGACTGTCCCGGAGAAGAAGGCGATGGATCTCTACATCTCTGAGTCATTGGAAGCAGGACTCATTCGGCCTTCCTCCTTCCCGGTGGCGGCCGGGTTCTTCTTTGTTGGTAAGAAGGATGGGGACCTGCGACCCTGCATCGACTATCGTCAGCTCAACGAGATCACCATCAAGAACAAATACCCCCTACCTCTCATGAGCTCCACCTTCGAGCCACTGACCCAGGCCTCGTTCTTCACCAAGCTGGACCTCCGAAGTGCCTACCATCTTGTCCGTATCCGTGAGGGCGATGAATGGAAGACCGCCTTCAAGACCCCCAGGGGCCACTACGAGTACCTGGTAATGCCGTTCGGCCTCACCAACGCCCCGGCGGTATTCCAGGCACTCATGAACGACGTCCTGCGTGACATGCTGGAGGTGTTCGTGGTGGTGTACCTGGACGACATTCTCATCTTTTCCAGGACCCTCGAGGAACACATCCTGCATGTCCGCCGTGTGCTGGAGCGCCTCCTCCACAATCGGCTCTTCGTCAAGGCGGAGAAGTGCCATTTTCACTCCAACTCCGTCGACTACCTGGGCTTCATCGTTGAGAAGGGCTTGACCCGAGCGGATCCTCGCAAGATCCAGGCTGTGGAGGATTGGCCAGAACCCACCACTCGGAAGGAGTTACAGAGTTTCCTCGGGTTCGCCAACTTCTACCGAAGGTTCATCCGGAACTACAGTCAAGTGGCGGAGCCACTTACCAAGCTAACCTCCCCCGCTCTGCCGTTCGACTGGTCCCCAGCAACATGCGCTGCGTTCCGCTCCCTCAAGAGAAGGTTCACTTCTGCCCCTATCCTGCTCCACCCTGACCCCAAGAGACAGTTCATCGTGGAGGTGGACGCCTCGGATTCTGGCCTGGGCGCTGTCCTATCCCAGCGATCTCTTTCAGACCAGAAGGTGCATCCTTGCGCCTTCTACTCGCGTCGCTTCCTCCCCGCCGAGAGGAACTACGACACCGGCAATCGGGAGCTGCTGGCGGTCGTGGCTGCGCTGGAAGAGTGGCGTCATTGGCTAGAGGGTACCGAGGAGCCTTTTACCATCTGGACGGACCACAAGAACCTGACGTTCATCCGCGCTTCCAGGCGCCTCAACGGTCGGCAGGCGAGATGGGCCAGTTTCCTCAGCCGGTTCGACTTCTCGCTGACCTTCCGCCCCGGTTCCCGCAACACGAAGGCCGACTCCCTGTCCCGGATGCACTCCAAGGGGGCTCCACCCTCTGAGGACCCTTCTCCCATCCTCCCGGAGGCCCGAGTGGTTGGAGCCATCACCTTGGGCATCGAGGGTGTGGTGAGGCGTGC
Organism: Notolepis coatsorum; assembly: GCF_963971535.1. Taxonomy (NCBI): domain Eukaryota; kingdom Metazoa; phylum Chordata; class Actinopteri; order Aulopiformes; family Paralepididae; genus Notolepis; species Notolepis coatsorum. Next base: position 111,984,243 of record NC_140178.1, on the reverse strand, counting down.
CCTACGCTTCCAACGTGCTCCAAGCAACGTCCCTAGGAGCCGTCTCTTCGTCCCCGACTCTGTCCGGTCTCAGGTACTGCTGTGGGGCCATACCAGCCGGTTCGCCTGCCACCCTGGCGTCCATCGCACGTTCTCCTTCCTGGCTCGTCGTTTCTGGTGGCCCACCATGCGGAACGACGTCAAGGAGTTCGTTTTGGCCTGCGCGGTCTGTGCCCGCAGCAAGGCCTCTCACCAGGCACCCTCCGGGCTCTTGCAGCCACTTCCCATTCCGAGCCGTCCGTGGTCACATGTGGCGCTCGACTTCGTCACTGGTCTGCCCTCCTCCCAGGGGAACACCTGCCTTCTGACCGTGGTGGATCGATTCAGCAAGGTGGTCCACCTAGTGGCCCTCTCCAAGCTTCCCTCGGCGGCCGAGACGGCGGACCTCCTGACGCACCACGTGTTCCGCCTTCATGGCTTTCCCCAGGACATCGTCTCTGACCGGGGGCCCCAGTTCACCTCCCAGGTATGGCGGGCCTTTTGCAAGGGATTGGGGGCAATGGTCAGTCTCTCCTCTGGTTATCATCCCCAGACTAACGGGCAGACGGAGAGGATGAACCAGAGCGTAGAGTCTGCTCTTCGGTGTGTGGCAGCCGAGAGACCAGCATCCTGGAGCCGTTTCCTTCCCTGGGTTGAATACTCCATCAATTCAATGGTCAGTTCCGCCACCGGCCTCTCCCCTTTTGAGGTCTCCCTGGGCTACCAGCCCCCTCTTTTCCCCGCACAGGAGACGGAAGTGGCAGTTCCCTCCGTGCAGGTCCACCTCGACCGCTGCCGACGAGTTTGGGAGATCACCAGGACCGCGCTGCTCCGGACATCTGAGCGCGCCTGTCGTGGTGCCGACCGGCGCCGGGTTCCTGCGCCGACTTACCGCCCTGGGCAGAGGGTGTGGCTCTCCGCGAAGGACCTCCCGCTACGGTCCTCGGCCAAGAAGCTCAACCCCCGTTTCGTCGGGCCTTTCGAGGTCCTGAAGGTACTCAGTCCGGCGGCCCTGCGCCTGAAGCTTCCTGCATCCATGCACATCCACCCCGTGTTCCATGTCTCCCGGGTTAAGCCCGTCTCCCTCAGTCCCCTTATGCCTCCAGCTCCTGATCCGCCGCCTCCCGTGTTGGTGGATGGTCACCCCCAGGTCCGCCGGTTGATGGGCGTTCGTCGGCGGGGCCGGGGGTTCCAATACCTGGTGGACTGGGAGGGTTACGGCCCTGAGGAGCGTAGCTGGGTCTCCCGGCAGCTCATCGTGGATCCCGGCTTGATCACCGACTTCCATCGAGCCCATCCTGACGAGCCGGGTCGGCCTGGTCGCCGGGTGGCTCCCGTGGAGGGGGGGGGTACTGTGAGGTTTCTGTCCTTGCTCTCTCACTCGTTCTGTTCCTTTAACCACCTCGCTCTGTTTTCATTTGTTTTTTCTGTTAATTATTTCAATTCCCTCATTCACACGCTTCTCCCCAGTGACGTCATCAGAGACGTCGCTGATTGGTTCTCTCAGGTCCGCACGCTTTTCAATCACATTCCCCAGCTGTCACTGCTTGTCAATCAATCAATCCCTTATTATTTATACCCCGTTTCTCCACTCTAAGTTTGTTGGATCGTCTTGATTTTTCTCTGGTTGCATTCTCCGTTTTGCTACTGCTGCTGCTTTGCTCTCTGTGCTATCTCCAGGATTTTTCCAAGAAGCCTTCCTCTTGGACACCTGTTCCCGTGGCGCGCGCTCGCTCCGCTGTTGTTCCAGCACCATTACGCATTACGTCTGGGTGAGTTTTTATTGACTGTCTTGATCTATTCCGTTTTTCGTGTGTTACTATTACACTGAAGATTACCACCTTTTTGTCAGACAGTCACTCACCCAGCGTTCCCTTTTGTTTGTTCCCTCTGGGATAATACTTTTGGGACTTTTCATCTCCCTCTGTGTGTTGCTCACACCGAAGATATAATTCACATTTGGATTGTTTTTGGACTTCACTACTGTGTGTATATTACACGAAGATATTCACTTGGGACTGTGTTTGGAATTTTGCTCACTGTGTGTATTACACAAAGAGATTCACTTGGGATTTGTTTTGGAATTGTGCTCACTGTGTTTAATTACACAAAGATTAGTTCACCCTGTTCTCCTGCTCGTTCAACCTGCACTGTTGTTGACTCGTTCCCTCTCTCCCTCTCTCGGTCTCGCAACACCTCGGAGATTCTGCCGAGAGAATTCTGCAGAGCGGTTCTGACGTCAACATCTGCTATTCCCAAACTACCACCACGGGAGAAGCTGCAGAGCAGCAGAACTTTTGCCCCCTGGCCTATGTACCTGTCTTGTTGACTTGCCTATCCTGTACTCTTATATTTAGTATTCAAATAAACAAGCCCTTGTATTTGGCAACTCTGAATTCCTACTCTCTTGTGTCGTGCGTTTGGGGTCGGTGTCAAACCATAACAAATGTGCTAATATGTCTATATTACTATGATAATATATCTATACTACTATGATAATATGTCTATATTTCTACCCACTGTGCTAATATGTCTATATTACTATGATAATATGTCTATACTACTATGCTAATATGTCTATATTACTATGATAATATGTCTATACTACTATGCTAATATGTCTATATTTCTACCTACTGTGCTAATATGTCTATATTACTATGATAATATGATACTACTATGCTAATATGTCTATATTTCTACCTATTGTGCTAATATGTCTATATTACTATGATAATATGTCTATACTACTATGCTAATATGTCTATATGTCTACCTACTGTGCTAATATGTCTATATTACTATGATAATATGTCTATACTACTACCTACTGTGCTAATATGTCTATATTACTACCTATGCCAATATGTCTATATTACTATGATAATATGTCTATACTACTATGCTAATATGTCTATATTTCTACCTACTGTGCTAATATGTCTATATTACTATGATAATATGTCTATACTACTATGCTAATATGTCTATATTTCTACCTACTGTGCTAATATGTCTATATTACTATGATAATATGATACTACTATGCTAATATGTCTATATTTCTACCTATTGTGCTAATATGTCTATATTACTATGATAATATGTCTATACTACTATGCTAATATGTCTATATGTCTACCTACTGTGCTAATATGTCTATATTACTATGCTAATATGTCTATACTACTATCCTAATATGTCTATATTTCTACCTACTGTGCTAATATGTCTATATTACTATGATAATATGTCTATACTACTATCCTAATATGTCTATATTTCTACCTACTGTGCTAATATGTCTATATTACTATGATAATATGTCTATATTACTATGATAATATGTCTATATTACTATGATAATATGTCTATATTACTATGATAATATGTCTATATTACTATGATAATATGTCTATACTACTATGATAATATGTCTATACTACTATGCACTCAGAGTGTAACACTTCAACATTTCTACTGACCTTTTGTTCACAATTTGTAAATGGCTTTAGATAAAAACATCAGCTAAATGACTAATTGCAAATGTAAAATCTTGTAGTCTGCAAGATTAGCTCTGGACAGACAGACAGCCAGACAGACAGACAGACATCCTGCTGTGTTCCAAACCTTTTCAGGAAGTGGATCCTCTTTGAAATATTGACAAATCTAGAAGATAAGTCACGAGAGGGACGTTCGTTTGCAGTGTGGTAGTAGGCTGCTAACCCTGGTCTTTGTCAGAGAGGCTTTTCTCCCTCAGGTTGACAGGCAACACTTTGAGGACACAAACAGCAAGGTGGCTCCAGCACCACACATAGACTCAGCCACGTCAGTGTACAACACCTGTCCCGTGTGTTTACAGTGAGACACACACTCATGTCCCCCGTGCACGCACACACACACACACTCATGTCCCCCGTGCACGCACACACACACACTCATGTCCACCGTGCACGCACACACACACACTCATGTCCCCCGTGCACGCACACACACACACACTCATGTCCACCGTGCACGCACACACACACACACTCATGTCCCCCGTGCACGCACACACACACACACTCATGTCCACCGTGCACGCACGCACACACACTCATGTCCCCCGTGCACGCACACACACACACTCATGTCCCCCGTGCACGCACACACACACACACTCATGTCCACCGTGCACGCACACACACACACTCATGTCCCCCGTGCACGCACACACACACACACTCATGTCCACCGTGCACGCACACACACACACACTCATGTCCACCGTGCACGCACACACACACACACACACTCATGTCCCCCGTGCACGCACACACACACTCATGTCCACCGTGCACGCACACACACACACTCATGTCCCCCGTGCACGCACACACACACACACTCATGTCCACCGTGCACGCACACACACACACACTCATGTCCACCGTGCACACGCACACACACACACTCATGTCCCCCGTGCACGCACACACACACACACACATGTCCCCCGTGCACACACACACACACACACACACACTCATGTCCCCCGTGCACGCACACACACACACACTCATGTCCACCGTGCACACACACACACACACACACACACTCATGTCCACCGTGCACACACACACACACACACACACTCATGTCCCCCGTGCACGCACACACACACACACTCATGTCCACCGTGCACGCACACACACACACTCATGTCCCCCGTGCACGCACACACACACACACTCATGTCCACCGTGCACGCACACACACACACACTCATGTCCACCGTGCACGCACACACACACACTCATGTCCCCCGTGCACACACACACACACTCATGTCCCCCGTGCACACACACACACACACACACTCATGTCCCCCGTGCACACACACACACACACACACACTCATGTCCCCCGTGCACGCACACACACACACTCATGTCCACCGTTCACGCACGCACACACACACACACTCATGTCCACCGTGCACGCACGCACACACACACACACACTCATGTCCCCTGTGCACGCACGCACACACACACACTCATGTCCCCCGTGCACGCACACACACACACACTCATGTCCACCGTGCACGCACACACACACACTCATGTCCCCCGTGCACGCACACACACACACTCATGTCCCCCGTGCACGCACACACACACACACTCATGTCCACCGTGCACGCACAAACACACACACTCATGTCCCCCGTGCACACACACACACACACACACACACTCATGTCCCCCGTGCACGCACGCACACACACACACACACTCATGTCCCCTGTGCACGCACGCACACACACACACTCATGTCCACTGTGCACGCACACACACACACACATACACACGCACACACACACACATACACACACGCACGCACACATACACACACACATGCACACGCACACGCACACACACACACATACACACACACACGCACACGCACGCACACACACACACACTCATGTCCCCTGTGCACGCACGCACACACACACACACACTGATGTCCACCATGCACGCACGCACGCACGCACACACACACACACACACACACACACACACGTCCCCTGTGCGCGCACAGATCTTTGCCTTTGGCAGTGCAGTTGAATCAAAAGACAGTGTTTTGTGGTAACGGCAGGGCTGTAAAGTACTTTGTTACAATACTTAAGTACTGTTTTTGGGGATTTGTACTTTACTCAAGTATTATTAGGTTTGTATAACTTTTACTCCTTACATTTAAAATGCAGACCTACAAAGTATAAATCTCGCAGGTCCAACCATTTAAATTTGTTTATTTGTTTCTCTCGCCGAACTAACGTTAAGGTTATTAATCCTACGGCCAAACTTTATTTAAAAACAGCCAATCAAATCCCCATCAATGGAAAATGAACCCGCCCATACCCATGCTGATTGGTCCTTGTGCAAGACTAGAAAGCGGGGATCTTTGATTAAACACCTGCTATCAGAAGAATAGACAGTCAGAGTGACAAGCTACAGAAGATGGCCACAAACTATGGTACGAGTGATGAAGAGGACGAAACGATCGGCATGGATGGACAAGACGAGCACCCATGGCCCTATCTATCTCCAAAAAAAGTTTTTACTTTTACTTCTTAGTACTTTAACACTTTAACTGCCGAGGTTAAATTCATGATATACCATCCCTTGCCAGCTCTATTTGTCTATGGAGAAGTTCCCCTTCTTTGCAGGGCTATAACTTTTTAAAATCTATTGCTAGATTGCCATTATTAGGGCCCATTCAATGTCCTATATGTATTGTTCAGGGTGTATGAACGTTAAACTTTTTCATTCACATATTCATACTAAAATATGGTCTATAGTATAAGTATGTTTTCATCTCTTTCTGCAGCTTTCTCCAGAACGTGATTTATAGCCCCAAATGCATTATATTGATGATGAAATACAGTTTGATAGCGATCTGTGCCAGATAATAAATTTCAACTGGATGTGGTTCTGGAAGTTACTAAACGTCATCTGATGTTGACCGGATGGGCGAGGGGGCGTTTATAATTCCGTGGGCAACGTTATACCATTCATCTAATGTGGGTCATATGTTCATCATAGCAGTTTATATCGAACACGGTAATACTACACGCTAAAACTCACCCTAGTCTCCTCGGGCCGTTGGGCGATCAGCGTGGAGTTTTCCATTATGGGATGTCGAAATACCCGATCTATTTCCAGGTTGTATAATAGTATATACGTCCAAATCATGTTGTTTTTTCGAGTTATTTCCACCGATCGATGTTCACTGTGTGAAGACTGAGTCTCTCTAACATTAGCGAGTGCCCGGACCACATATGGAGTGAGTCCTGCCGGGTTAAAGGTTGACATCCGGTTTCGATCTGCCGATCGGCCACCAGATGGCGCTCTTGAACCGCTAGAGGATTGAGAGGAAATCAGAACTGTGTGTCAAGGCTGCAGAGGGGAAATATGATTCCGATCACAGATTTTTGAAATATTGATATCAAAGACGAGTTACGGCGTCCGCGGCAACTTGAGCATGGCGGGGAATGACGAGTTCCGGCGTTTTCGGCAGTTAAAGTGTTAAGTACATTTAAAAGTAGAAACCTTTTTTACTTTTACTCTAGTGTGTTTTTAGCCAGATACTCTGTCTTTATATTTGATATTTTATTACATTTGATCTTACTACTACTACTACTACTTATTGTTACCATTCTTGCACAACCTGTGTGGCTCACTATGAAAGAGTGTGAAAGTCAGTATCAGTAAATGTACACCCGCGTTTCTATATTTTGCTGGTTTGACATTTGGTAACTGTGTGTAGACGTTCCGCCATTTTGGCTCTTCCTATTCCCTCTCGCTCAGCACTGATAGGCCAGACTACTGCTCCTAAAACCCAGATAGGCTGCTGAGGCCCAAGTGGGGCATCTCAACATCATCTCTGCACTGGCGATGTTGCTGTTAGTAAGCCGGGTTGTCGAATACGAGATTTCCCACCCCAATAGCTGCTTTTCCCCCTACATTTGTAATAACATTTGTTCCCAATTAGGCCTGTCTCCGACTAAGGATTTGAATAGTTGACTTTGATTGGCCAAAATTTGCCCCCCCCCCCCCCCCCCCCGAATGCAAATGAATTTTATATACACATATATATTTTCTTTTTAAATTAATTTATTTAAAAAAAAATCCCGGATCATTCCATTTGGCGTTAGCCACGCTTCTAGACCTCTTTGCTTTTGGAAAGAATGATATAAAAATATATTTTATACTTATTTATTTATACATTTTTTGCATTCGACTAAGAGGTTGGCACTTGGCAGTCGACTACGGCTCCTTTCGGTTGATTTTGTTGACTATTCGACTAGTCGAGGTCAGCCCTATTCCAAATAAAGATGTACCTCTGTTACACCTACTAGTGTACTGTGTTCATACCACTGTACATATTATACTACAACTCTATTTACTATGGCACTTTACTGTTATATTTGCACTCTGGTTGGAAGCTAAACTTATTTTCGTTGTACTGTACTTGTGCTGTATAATGACAATAGATTTTAATCTAATCTAATCTAGTGTAGACTAATTCAAGTCCGTTGCCTCGATCTGTGACTTTACATTTCTGCCAAATTCATACCAAACTAGAGACAAAACTCAAAAGAGAGTGAGAGGAGGAGATAGGAGGAGAGAGAGCGAGAGGAGGAGAGAGAGCGAGAGAGGAGGTGAGAGAGCAGGAGGTGAGAGAGAGAGCAGGAGGAGAGAGAGAAAGAGGAGGAGAGAGAGAGAAAGAGGAGAGAGAGCGAGAGGAGGATAGAGAGAAAGAGGAGAGAGAGAGCGAGAGGAGGAGAGAGAGAGGAGAGAAAAAGAGGATGAGAGAGAGCGAGAGGAGGAGAGAGAGAGGAGAAGGGAAAAACACTACTTTCCCTGAACGTAGCGCTAGGCGACTACAAAGTTCCACACAGCAGCCAATGTCTACATTCTTGTAACTCATATTGGCCTCAATTGGTCACAAGTTCAAGTTCAAGTTTCTTTAATAGTTGTCATACAGAAGTACAGAATACTTTTATACAAAATGCTTCTTACTGTTGCGCTCCAGAGAATGTGCAAGACAAGATAAGTATGAAATAAAATAACATAGTAAAATTAGAAGTAAAAAAATGAGGTCACAGTGTTCAGTTTAGACATATGTACAATGTTCGATGCAGAATAGACGTAGTTACCATACAATACTGTGCAGTGTACTAATATACAATACTATATAGTGCAAGGCAGAAATGGAGAAATGGGACGAGGTGCAATTTAGGTACAATTCACAGTAGGTGTACGAGTTGTAGTGCAAATCCTTTATCAATAAATATAAAGTGTAAGTGTGTTTGTGTGATCTAAAGTGTGGAGAGTGGGTGCTGCAGTGTGTTGTTTGTTTGAGTGAGTGTGTGCGTGTGGGTGTGTGTGCTGTGTGCATTTGATGGTTGTTGCATAGTGATTATTGTTCGTTTAGCGATTATTGTTCGTTTAGCAGCCTGATGGCCTGGGGATAGAAGCTTCTTCTGAGTCTTTCTGTGCTCGCCTTAAGACTCCGGTATCGCTTGCCTGACCGCAGCAGTTCAAAGAGGCAGTTGTTCGGGTGGCTCGAGTCCTTAATAATTCTCTTAGCCTTCCCCTTGCACCGCTTGTTGTAAATGTTCTGGAGGGTGGGAAGCCCCCCTCCAATTGTGCGTTCGGCTGAACGTGTCACTCTTTGTAGTCTGCTACGGTCTTGTGCAGTGCTATTCCCAAACCAGGAGGTGATGTTGCCGGTCAGGATGCTCTCTATTGTACATGAGTAGAAGTTCCTAAGGATCTTCTGACTGACTTGGAACTTCCTTAGGCGCCTGAGGAAGTAGAGGCGTTGTCGTGCCTTCTTCACAACACTGTCAATGTGTGTGGTCCATGTCAAGTCCTCGGATATGTGGGCTCCGAGGTACTTGAAACTGTTCACTCTCTCAACCGGTGCCCCGTCGATGCTGAGGGGGCTGTAGTCCTTGACCCCCGACCTCCTGAAGTCCACAATCATCTCTTTTGTTTTGCTGACGTTCAGGGAGAGGCTACGGTAGGCATTTGTACATTAAGGTCAAAGGTTAATATTTTGACTATTTTTGGCAAATCTTTGGCTTCAGTTCCATGGCTGTGCCTCGAACAACAGTGACTCACAATCAGACAAACGTAACGAACACAATACATCCCTGTGTGATCATTAACCTTAACCCTTTCACTACCACACTACAGAAGGTTAACCCTTTCACTACCACACTACAGAAGGTTAACCTTTCACTACACACTACAGAAGGTTAAACCTTTCACTACCACACTACAGAAGGTTAACCTTTCACTACCACACTACAGAAGGTTAACCTTTCACTACCACACTACAGAAGGTTAACCTTTCACTACCACACTACAGACGGTTAACCTTTCACTACACACTACAGAAGGTTAACCCTTTCACTACCACACTACAGAAGGTTAACCTTTCACTACCACACTACAGAAGGTTAACCTTTCACTACCACACTACAGAAGGTTAACCTTTCACTACCACACTACAGACGGTTAACCTTTCACCAGAGGTGTGGACTCGAGTCACATGACTTGGACTCGAGTCAGACTCGAGTCATGAATTTGATGACTTTAGACTTGACTTGACCAAATCAAAAAAGACTTGCAACTCGGCTTTGACTTTAACACCAATGACTTGTGACTTCACTTGGACTTGAGCCTTTTGACTTGAGAAGACTTGATACCTTCCCCCATGCCCAACGATAAAAAGTTATGGTATTAAATGTGCCGTGAATTCATTAATTTCCAGCAAATAGACACTTAATTCGCGCAGTCCTGGCTCCACGTTGTGGGCGTGTTTTGTTTACTTGTTAGACTGTCATGGCTGCGCCCAGTAGTCGAGTTTTTACACATGATATTGGATATTCTCACTATTTCTCTTTTGTTGAGCACAAAGAAAAGAACGTTTTAGTCAAATGTAAATTGTGTCTTGGCTCAAAGATCCTATCTACTGCCCACTTTGTTTGAAACAATCCGACAGCATCCAATCAATTTGCGAGAGAGAAGAAGTAACGTTACGAACGTTAATAACGACGGATCCAGTGGAAAATTATACCAAAGATTGCTTCGTTTGCTTATAAAAACGACGTGGTGATCAACAAAAAACGAATTGCAGTATGCAAACCGTGCGGGTCGAAAATCACAGATGGAGAAGCAACAACTTCCAACTTCGTTCGACATTTGAAGCTGCACAAAGAACCGTAAGTAACTTGTCTTGCTAGCTACAGTAGTTAAATCAATGATCCATCAACACAGTCAGTGTGGTAATGTTATCATTACATCCAAGATTGATAGACGGCTGGTTAGGCAGTTGGTAGTCATAGTCTTGTCTTATAAAATAAATAAACAATCAGAAATGTCTCGCTTGATGAATGGCCAGCAGTAGCCTAATAGTACTGTTGCTCCTTAAAAAAAATGTATTGATTGAAATTTGTATTAACAGATTGCAGAATGGGTACAATACAGTACGGCTCAATACAAACAATTGTTAAGGTGATGCAGAGCAGAAAAATACTTCCGTCATTCATCCAAGAGAGAGAAAGAGAGAGAACTCACACACGAATTAGGCCCTACCTAATTCTAATACCTAATAAACTACCTAATATACGAAATGCAGAGATGCCTTGTCATTTCAGTACAGATGTTTTATACCCCAACATTTATAAAGGGACTAGTTAGTTGAACCGAGGTCTGCTATTATGGATCATGTGCCATATACTGTATATACAGGGCAGGCAGACGTTAAATAAATGATTGGTCCAAGTGGGAAGACAATATGTTGGTTATTGTTATCCTACCATTAAAATTGATATGGTGATACTCCTGAACTGGTTTTCTCAAGCAGCTCTTGCCCAAATGTATCTAGTTGTAAGACTAACCCTGATTCTGAATATTATTACAATTATAGAAATTAGATTATGTTTTGCCAACAAGTTGATAATGATATTTTTTGGTGAATCGCATATTATGACTTGTTTAGGACTCGAAACTCAAAGGTTAGGACTTGGGACTCGACTTGGGACTTGCCTGTCTTGACTTGGGACTTGCCTGTCTTGACTTGGGACTTGACTCGGGACTTGAGTCCCAAGACTTGAGACTGACTTGCAAAACAATGACTTGGTCCCACCTCTGCCTTTCACTACCACACTACAGAAGGTTAACCCTTTCACTACCACACTACAGAAGGTTAACCCTTTCACTACCACACTACATAAGGTTAACCTTTCACTACCACACTACAGAAGGTTAACCTTTCACTACCGCACTACAGAAGGTTAACCTTTCACTACCACACTACAGAAGGTTAACCTTTCACTACCACACTACAGAACGTTAAACTTTCAAAACCACACTACAGACGGTTAACCCTTTCACTACCACACTACAGATGGTTAACCTTTCACTACCACACTACAGAAGCCAGAAGGTTAACCCTTTCACTACCACACTACATAAAGTTAACCCTTTCACTACCAACTACAGACCTTTCACTACCACACTACAGACGGTTAACCCTTTCACTGTCACACTACAGAAGGTTAACCCTTTCACTACCACACTACAGAAGGTTAACCTTTCACAACCACACTACAGAGGCCAGAAGGTTAACCCTTTCACTACCACACTACATAAGGTTAACCCTTCCACTACCACACTACCACACTACAGAAGGTTAACCCTTTCACTACCACTACAGAAGGTTAACCTTTCACAACCACACTACAGAAGCCAAAAGGTTAACCCTTTCACTACCACACTACATAAGGTTAACCCCTTCACTACCACACTACATAATGTTAACCTTTCACAACCACACTACAAAAGGTTAACCCTTTCACTACCACACTACAGACGGTTAACCTTTCACTACCACACTACAGAAAGTTAACCCTTTCACTACCACACTACAGAAGGTTAACCTTTCACTAACACACTACAGAAGGTTAACCTTTCACTACCACACTACAGAAGGTTAACATTTCACTATCACACTACTGAAGGTTAACCTTTCACTATCACAAACAGAAGGTTAACCCTTTCACTACCACACTACAGACGGTTAACCTTTCACTACCACACTACAGAAGGTTAACATTTCACTATCACACTACTGAAGGTTAACCTTTCACTATCACAAACAGAAGGTTAACCCTTTCACTACCACACTACAGAAGGTTAACCTTTCACTACCACACTACAGACGGTTAACCCTTTCACTACCACACTACAGACGGTTAACCTTTCACTACCACACTACAGACGATTAACCCTTTCACTACCACACTACAGAACGTTAACCTTTCAAAACCACACTACAGACGGTTAACCCTTTCACTACCACACTACAGATGGTTAACCTTTCACTACCACACTACAGAAGGTTAACCTTTCACTACCACACTACAGAAGCCAGAAGGTTAACCCTTTCACTACCACACTACATAAAGTTAACCCTTTCACTACCACACTACCACACTGCAGAAGGTTAACCCTTTCACTACCAACTACAGACCTTTCACTACCACACTACAGACGGTTAACCCTTTCACTGTCACACTACAGAAGGTTAACCTTTCACAACCACACTACAGAGGCCAGAAGGTTAACCCTTTCACTACCACACTACATAAGGTTAACCCTTCCACTACCACACTACCACACTACAGAAGGTTAACCCTTTCACTACCACTACAGACGGTTAACCTTTCACAACCACACTACAGAAGCCAGAAGGTTAACCCTTTCACTACCACACTTCATAAGGTTAACCCCTTCACTACCACACTACATAATGTTAACCTTTCACAACCACACTACAAAAGGTTAACCCTTTCACTACCACACTACAGACGGTTAACCTTTCACTACCACACTACAGAAAGTTAACCCTTTCACTACCACACTACAGAAGGTTAACCTTTCACTAACACACTACAGAAGGTTAACCTTTCACTACCACACTACAGAAGGTTAACCTTTCACTATCACAAACAGAAGGTTAACCCTTTCACTACCACACTACAGACGGTTAACCTTTCACTACCACACTACAGACGGTTAACCTTTCACTATCACAAACAGAAGGTTAACCCTTTCACTACCACACTACAGACGGTTAACCTTTCACTACCACACTACAGAAGGTTAACCTTTCACTACCACACTACAGAAGGTTAACCTTTCACTACCCCACTACAGACGGTTAACCTTTCACTACCACACTACAGACGGTTAACCCTTTCACTACCACACTACAGAATGTTAACCTTTCACAACCACACTACAAAAGGTTAACCCTTTCACAACCACACTACATAAGGTTAACCATTTCACTACCACACTACAGAAGGTTAACCCTTTCACTACCACACTACAGTAGGTTAACCCTTTCACTACCACACTACAGACGGTTAACCTTTCACTACCACACTACAGAAGGTTAACCTTTCACTACCACACTACAGAAGGTTAGCCTTTCACTACCACACTAAAGACGGTTAACCTTTCACTACCACACTACAGAAGGTTAACCCTTTCACTGCCACATGACACAGGGTTAACCCTTTCACAACCACACTACAGAAGGTTAACCATTTCACTCCCACACTACAGAAGGTTAACCCTTTCACTACCACACTACAGAAGGTTAACCTTTCACAACCACACTACAGAAGCCAGACGGTTAACCCTTTCACTACCACACTACATAAGGTTAACCCTTTCACTACCACACTACTACACTACAAAAGGTTAACCATTTCACTACCACACTAAAGAAGGTTAACCTTTCACAACCACACTACATAAGGTTAACCCTTTCACTACCACACTACTACACTACAAACTGTTAACCATTTCACTACCACACTAAAGAAGGTTAACCTTTCACAACCACACTACAAAAGGTTAACTGTTGTGAAGGATCAGATTAAACCGAACATATATATTTATTTATGGATATATATTTAATAGTATTTGTATATCGTTTGATATCCCTTGTATATTCCTTGTACATATACACTGAATATCCCTTTGGTCTACTAACAGCCCATAATAGTTTCATTCTCTCATTGGACAAGAACTTGGCGCCAGCAGCCAAGCCCCTTGGTTCAAGTTCAATCGTGCCGACGAACATGTCGTTACTAGCCCCGGTTCCGCGTAGGAATACGTCTGCCGAAATACGAATGGTACTATTTGTTCACAGCGCATATATATATGGCGCAAGTAAAGTAGAACTTCCCTTAGCCCTTAGTTCTTTACCCTCCAACCTAGTGGCAAGACGTTAAGCCTCACCCACGATACACGTGTGGTGCAGTATGGTCAACTTGGCCTCAGAATGGCATTGAGACATCGTGTGGATTAATAGTTGAATTGTCATAGTTTGGCACTATACCGTCGAGTGGGACGTATTTCTATTAAGTTAATAATAGTCTATTATGTATGGTGCATCGTTCGGTTAGAGTTATAAAGTGAGCAGTACCCCCATCGTTTTCCTCGCGTTATCTAGAGTCTTAACCAGGCTGGGCAGACCACGTGTGGTGCTTTCATCCGAGGAGTTCTGGGCCAGGACGAGTGGACCTGCACATTGGATTACCTTACCCGGACGACGGCGAGCCCTACACGGCTTGGATTATCTACTTGCTTTGTGTGCTTTGATTATGCCATGGATAACAGCCAACACTGGTAAGTGTTGGAACTACCCCCGAGAGGAGTCCAGGTGAGACGGCGCTCTAACCCGAGTGAGGTCGCCTCACGTCTCTTCGTTGTGGACCGGCAGCTACCGTCTACAAGAGGGCCCAACTGTATTCATCTGTGGACCAAGGTTCTGTGGGCACCGTGTTCAGCACTCTGAATTCTCCCAAGAAATCGTTGGCCAGATGGGATATCGCCAGCGGCTCTCCTAACCCCCCCCCCCCCTACTGACTTACAACCAGCGGGACCCCCTTTAGTGTATCCAGCTATAATCATTAAGTACCATCGCTATAGTTCCCTAAAGAACCAGGTTGTATACTTGCTTCCTGCGTAACCAGAGATTGGACATTCAATGTTGATTTGCCTACGAATACTCATTTGCCTTACAAGTGCATTCAAATCATAAATGTCATTACGTGAACGTTGTATATACCCTTTGCTATATATTAAAGATTCGACGGATACATTTGTGTGGACTTGGTTTCATCAGGTGGGAAAGTGTTCATCATATCTATATCATGTACTGTGTGGCCAGTAGTTAAAGTACATAAAGCGGTAGTGGTTTAATGATACCATACTTATCAATACAGTCAGGGAATTGTACCCCTCAGTTACAATTGGTCCTTCGAGCCGGATGGTAACTAGTGTAATATTAATATAGTGTTATTAATATTGAAATGGCCTATGATGAACACTCCACGAAACGGTCCTCATAACGTAGAACGCCCGCGGCGCAGACGACAGCCACCTCCGTACTTAGAGGATTACGCTGTCAGTCAACTACCTAGCCTTCTACAAACGGTAAACGCGGTAAAAGTAGAAAGTAAAATTATGTCTGACCTTAACGACCAGGTTACCCCGACCACAGAGGCCCTAGTGGGTTCTAATGTAACTGACCAAGCTCACGGTGGGGACCAGGAGGGAGCTGACATGCCTTTACCCCCCGCCAATACCGAAGAAGTAGTCCCCGACCAGCCCCGGGAGGAAGACAACCCTACAGAGAGAGAACTCTGCACGGAAGAAGAGGAGGAGAACGCCGAGGAAATAGAGCTCCAGGACTCCCCAACGAGTACCGCCAGGAGCGGCTCACCTCTACAACCGTCTTCCCCCAGCGAAGCGGAGAGGATGCTATCACAGGCGTTCCTCGTCAGCCTGACAGCCTCTACCGAACGCGATCGACTCCAGGGTGAACGCGATCGACTTCAGGGTGAACGCGATCGACTCCAGACACAGCAACGGAGCGAAGAAGAGCGCATACGCCTGGAGATGAGACGCCTTCAGACGGAAGAGAATATGGCAAGAGACCGAGCAGACACCCAGCGTGCCGCTGCCGGTGCCCAAAGAGAAGCAGAGCGCGACCTCGCTCTCATCCAGCGCGAAACCGAGCGCGACAGACTACAAGCCGAGCGCGACAAGCTACAAGCGCAACTAATGGAGCAGCTGATCCTCAAGGCAACACCCTCTCCCTCCGCCAGGGGTTCAAGGAACTCGTCGAGACAACAGTCAAGGGCAGCGTCTCCTAACCGAGCAAGCGACCCTGAACTTGACCAACAGACCAAGCCTATACCCCCCGCAGACCCCCTTCCCCGACCGGTCCAAGCGAGACCCAGCTACAAGGAAGGAGCAGCATACACTGCGGAGAAGCTAAATAAACGACTACAGGATCTAGAGGACCTGATAGAAGAAGAAGAGGGAGAGGAGGAGAACCAAGCCCGACGACAGCACAGTACTCCACCGGACCAGGAGGTCCAGTACAGCCCAGGCTATACCCCCGCGGCGCTGCGCTACAGACCCCCGACTCTATTCACGGGTGAGCACGACGCACGACCAGCCCCGAGGAATAGCACCTGGACCAGCGGGCCATGGTACCCTGCCGGTACCAGCCCACAGAGAGGCGCAAGAGGAGACTCGCCTAGGAGGCCTCTCCCCCAACGCTCGCCGATGTATCAGCCATCCACGGCGTCATACATTGCCACACCGACCATCCCAGACTTCACCCATGAGAATCGGGCACAGTACACGGAGCTCCGAATGTGCTTAGAGACAATGATGGTGGATGTCGTTGATGAACGTCACAAGTATGCAATATTACTGAAGCACCTGAAAGTACCCCGAGCGCACAATATAGCGCTATGCCTATGCCACCTCTACGACCCCATACACCGCGGCTCTAGCAGCACTGGACCAGAGATATGGACGTATATGGGATTACGTAATCCAAGAGATAAGGCATATTGACCGCCTACCCCCAGCAACAGACAATCGCTCATTAGACGACCTGTCTATAAAAGTGCAGTCCCTGGTAGGGATGCTGGGAGCGCAACGAGAAAAGGGTATGCACGAGCTATACGCCAACTCTAACGTCGAGAGGATTTTAGAGAAGCTGCCACCCGCCAGACAAGAGCGCTTTAGGCGGCAGAGAGACCACCGTGATCCTAACGGTCCCGAACCATCCCTCCTCGATCTAGCCGACTTCCTGGCGAGAGAAGTCAGCAGCTTACGACTGGATACGTTCGTGCGGAGCACACCAAGCTCCAGAGAGGGACCCAGGAGAATAAACGATGGAAGAAGATCGGTGACTGTCATGCACCAATCAGAATCAGTACCGAGCAGTAAGAACCACAGTACCCCCTCGAGAAAAGAGAAGTGGAAGATGGTGTGCCCGTACTGCGAGAAGGAACACTGGCTGTCACAATGTGACCTGTTCACAAAGATGAATGCAGAAGAAGTGAGTCAATGGATAAAGTCCAACAGGCGCTGTTACCGATGTGCGCGCAGTCACATGGCAGCCGAGTGCCGCCTAAAGAAGAGGTGCAGTCGGTGTGACGGAGCCCACCTAGATGTCCTACACGACAGTAACAGAAGAAAGCCTGCACCTGCACCATCGAGCAGCACCAAGGCAAGTGTCATGTACATTGACCCCGCCAGCAGCAGCGGCGCCCAAGTGCTCTTAAAGGTAGTCTGTGTAACATTGAGCTACCAAGATAAAGTCATGGACACTTACGCCGTCCTTGATGACGGGTCAGAGAAGACCCTTCTGCTCGCGTCCGCTGCGGCCCAGCTGGGACTGCGGGGGAGCGAGAACCAAATGACGATTCGGACAATAAGAAGAGATTTAAAGACGATAAAAGGCGAGAATGTCTCCTTCACTATCGCAGCAAGCGGGCAGCCAGAGCGACGGTATAGGATTACAAATGCTTTCACCAGCCAAGAAATAGGACTATCACAGTACACCTACCCCATCGCCAAGCTGATGGATAAATATGTGCACCTGCGTCAACTACCTATCCCGCTCATAGACGGCGCCACCCCGACCCTGCTGATAGGCTCCGACCATGCAGACCTCATAGTCCCGATAGACCGGGTCCATACAGGACCCAGAGGCTGTCCTGCAGCAGTCGAGACCCGCCTAGGATGGACACTACAAGGCCCCCTCGCTAAATCTCTCAACCGAACAGCAGCCACTAGCTGCCTCCACTCCAGAGTGACAGAAGAAGACACCACTCTCCTGCAGCATGTCGAGAGGCTATGGACACTAGAGACAATGCCCTTTAAGAACGAAAAGAAAGACATTCGTTCTAAAGAAGACATTTACGCCATAAACCTCCTCGAGCAAGGGACAAAGAGAGTCACAGTCGGCGGAGTGATGAGATACGCAACTCCACTCCTGAGGCGAGAGGGAATGCCCACCTTTCACGCCACGAAAGACGCTACGGAGCGGTATCTATTGAACACAGAGCGGCGCCTAGCCAAAGACCCCGCTCAAGAGAGTGTGTACCGCGCTGAGATTGAGAAGCTAATCACAGCGAGACACGTAATGAAGATTGACATTAAAGAGGCCGATCAGACGACCGAATCATGGTACGTGCCGCACCACAAGGTCCACCACAACGGCAAGGATCGCATTGTGTTTAACTGCAGCTACCAGATCGGATCCCAAAATCTGAATAAAGAGCTCTTGCCCGGCCCCACACTCGGCCCCTCTCTACTAGGCGTGCTACTACGCTTCCGCCAGGACAAGGTGGCTATCAGCGGGGATATCAAAGGGATGTTCCTGCAGGTGAGACTAGTGGAGGAGGATAAGCCCCTACTACGGTTCCTATGGAGAGAGAGGATCGGAGATGAGCACCCAGCCATCTACCAATGGGAAGTCCTCCCCTTCGGAACCACATGCAGCCCGTGCTGTGCTACATTTGCACTACAGAAACACGTCGCAGAGGACCCAGCAGCAGATGAAGAGGTCCGACACAGTGTGAAGAACAGTTTCTACGTGGACAACTGTTTACAAAGCGTTTCGACTCAAGAAGAAGCCGAGGCTCTCCTACTCAAGCTACGCGCCTCCCTGATCAAAGGCGGCTTTGATCTCAGGCAGTGGGCCAGCAGCGACCCGCGCGTATTGCGCAGCCTCTCCCCCGCGGACAAGGCTGCCAGCAGCGAGACCTGGATGGCGACAATCCCAGGAGAAGCCCAAGAAATGACACTAGGACTAGTCTGGCGCTTCAAAACAGACTCGCTCCACTATAGACACAAACCCCTGACCACGGAGCAGGGAAGGTCGACGGCGATACCGACCACCAGACGGAGTGTGTACAGAACACTCGCCAGACAATATGACCCGTTGGGATGTATTCTACCTTACACCACCAGGGCAAAGATGATTGTACGAGCACTATGGGACAAGGACCAGGGCTGGGACGACCCAATACCCGCACCCCTTGCCTCCACATGGAGAGAGTGGGAGACGGAGCTCCGCTCACTCCCAGGCGTCAATATACGCCGCAGCTACTTCCCACCCACAGTGAGGCCAGAGACATGCAAGATGGATCTACACGTCTTCAGTGACGCCTCCGAAGTAGCCTATGGATCGGTGGCCTACTTGCGTGCCCAAGAGAAGGGAGGAGAGATACACACTGCTTTCATCCTGGCTCGCTCAAGAATAGCCCCACGAAAGCAACAATCTATCCCGCGTCTAGAGCTCTGCGCAGCCCTAGCAGGAGCGCATCTAGCCACGTTAATCCAACGTGAACTCACCATTCCGGTGCACAGAACAATCTTGTGGTCAGATTCCACGACAGTACTCACATGGATCAAGTCTGATTCATGCAGATACAAAGTCTTCGTGGGAGTCAGAGTCACCGAGATTCAAGAGTTAACAGAAGCAGCGAGCTGGCGGTATGTGGACACCAAACACAACCCAGCTGACGTCATCACCCGGGGAATGTCCCTAGATGACCTCACCCGTCACAACATCTACAGTGACGGACCAGAGTTCCTCAAGCTCCCGGAAGGAGAGTGGCCTACGCCCACCCCACGGGAGGCGAGTAAAGAGGAGGCTGAGAACAAGAAACCTATGTTCTGTGGACTGAGCACAGTCGCCTCCACAGACCCCAACATAGATGACTGCCTCACCCTACAGAGTGCGCAACTAAAGACATTTCTGTGGCACCACCCAGAGATTCAGCCCACCACTGACATTTCAGCAGCTGACTACGAAGAAGCAGAACTTCTTCTACTACAACGAGCCCAGAGAGACTCGTTCCCCGATGAGCTAGACTGTCTACAGGGAGGAAAGCCCGTCCCATCAGACAGCAGATTGCTCCACCTGGCACCCAAGAGCGACGCCCATAATCTCATCAGAGTGGGTGGTCGTCTGCGGAGAGCCCCCGATCTACCGGATGACGTTAAGTACCCGATAGTCTTGAACAGCCGACACAAGGTCACAGAGCTGATCATAAAGAAATACGACGAGGATGTACACCACGCAGGAGCAGAGAGAGTCTTCGCGGAGATCAGACGTCGCTATTGGATACTTCAAGGGAGAGAAGCAGTGCGACGCTTCCAGCGAACCTGTCTAGACTGCCGAAAGTGGCGCGCGCAGCCCAGCATACCCCGGATGGCTGACCTACCTCCCTGTCGCCTCCGACTCGGCGACAAGCCATTCCACTCCACAGGCATGGACTGTTTTGGCCCGTTGTATATAAAGAAAGGAAGAGGAACCGAGAAGCGGTGGGGTATTGTATTCAAATGCATGACCGCCAGAGCGATACATATCGAACTCCTTCCAACCATGAGCACAGACTCATTCCTTATGGCCTTCCGAAGATTCACATCACGGAAAGGAAAACCGTCTACATTGTTGTCTGATCACGGGACAAACTTCAAAGGCGGAGAAAGAGAGCTGAGAGAGAGCTTCCAAGCTATGGGCCCAGAACTTAAGACCCACCTCGCTCCATCCCAGATTGACTTCCAGTTTAATCCCCCGAACGCACCCCACTTCGGTGGAACCTGGGAACGAGAAGTACGTTCTATAAAGACAGCCCTGTACGCCGTGCTTGGGGCCCAGACTGTAGCGGAAGAAGTCCTAATGACAGTCCTCACGGAGATCGAGGGAGTATTGAACTCCAAGCCCCTCGGCTACGTCTCCAGTGATATAGCAGATGTCGACCCAGTCACCCCCAACACACTCTTGATGGGGCGGCTGGACCCCGCGCTACCCCAGACAATGTACAGGCCTGAAGAAGCGAACGGCCGAAGAATGTGGAGGTACAGTCAGGTACTAGCTGACAAGTTTTGGAACAGCTTTCTACTCCACTACCTACCGTCTCTACAGACCCGCCAGAAGTGGGTAAAAGAGAGAGACAATTTGACAGAAGGAACAGTCGTCATGATTATCGACCAGTCACTACCCAGAGCTATGTGGCCGGCTGGCCGCGTAAGCAAAGTGATCACCGGTGCCGATGGCAAGGTCCGAGCAGCTGAGGTGCTCGTCCAAGGGCGAACTTACACACGACCCGTGGCGAGGCTAATAGAACTGCCCAGACTCCCAGACACTATCGATGACGACCATGACCCCATGACTTTGTGAGTTGACTGACCCTTACAGCGGACCTTGAGTGGTAGACAGTACGGTCAATCTGTCTCTGCTTAGCTAATTAGGTGGGACTAATTAGGGGGCGGCTGTTGTGAAGGATCAGATTAAACCGAACATATATATTTATTTATGGATATATATTTAATAGTATTTGTATATCGTTTGATATCCCTTGTATATTCCTTGTACATATACACTGAATATCCCTTTGGTCTACTAACAGCCCATAATAGTTTCATTCTCTCATTGGACAAGAACTTGGCGCCAGCAGCCAAGCCCCTTGGTTCAAGTTCAATCGTGCCGACGAACATGTCGTTACTAGCCCCGGTTCCGCGTAGGAATACGTCTGCCGAAATACGAATGGTACTATTTGTTCACAGCGCATATATATATGGCGCAAGTAAAGTAGAACTTCCCTTAGCCCTTAGTTCTTTACCCTCCAACCTAGTGGCAAGACGTTAAGCCTCACCCACGATACACGTGTGGTGCAGTATGGTCAACTTGGCCTCAGAATGGCATTGAGACATTGTGTGGATTGATAGTTGAATTGTCATAGTTTGGCACTATACCGTCGAGTGGGACGTATTTCTATTAAGTTAATAATAGTCTATTATGTATGGTGCATCGTTCGGTTAGAGTTATAAAGTGAGCAGTACCCCCATCGTTTTCCTCGCGTTATCTAGAGTCTTAACCAGGCTGGGCAGACCACGTGTGGTGCTTTCATCCGAGGAGTTCTGGGCCAGGACGAGTGGACCTGCACATTGGATTACCTTACCCGGACGACGGCGAGCCCTACACGGCTTGGATTATCTACTTGCTTTGGGTGCTTTGATTATGCCATGGATAACAGCCAACACTGGTAAGTGTTGGAACTACCCCCGAGAGGAGTCCAGGTGAGACGGCGCTCTAACCCGAGTGAGGTCGCCTCACGTCTCTTCGTTGTGGACCGGCAGCTACCGTCTACAAGAGGGCCCAACTGTATTCATCTGTGGACCAAGGTTCTGTGGGCACCGTGTTCAGCACTCTGAATTCTCCCAAGAAATCGTTGGCCAGATGGGATATCGCCAGCGGCTCTCCTAACCCCCCCCCCCCCTACTGACTTACAACCAGCGGGACCCCCTTTAGTGTATCCAGCTATAATCATTAAGTACCATTGCTATAGTTCCCTAAAGAACCAGGTTGTATACTTGCTTCCTGCGTAACCAGAGATTGGACATTCAATGTTGATTTGCCTACGAATACTCATTTGCCTTACAAGTGCATTCAAATCATAAATGTCATTACGTGAACGTTGTATATACCCTTTGCTATATATTAAAGATTCGACGGATACATTTGTGTGGACTTGGTTTCATCAGGTGGGAAAGTGTTCATCATATCTATATCATGTACTGTGTGGCCAGTAGTTAAAGTACATAAAGCGGTAGTGGTTTAATGATACCATACTTATCAATACAGTCAGGGAATTGTACCCCTCAGTTACATTAACCCTTTCACTACCACACTACAGAAGGTTAACCTTTCACTACCACACTACAGAAGGTTAACCTTTCACTACCACACTACAGACGGTTAACCTTTCACTACACACTACAATAGGTTAACCCTTTCACTACCACAATACAGAAGGTTAACCTTTCACAACCACACTACAGAAGGTTAACCCTTTCACTACCACACTACATACGGTAACCTTTCACTACCACACTACAGACGGTTAACGTTTCACAACCACACTACAGAAGGTTAACCCTTTCACTACCACACTACAGAAGGTTAACCTTTCACTACCACACTACAGAAGGTTAACCTTTCACTACCACACTACAGACGGTTAACCTTTCACTACACACTACAATAGGTTAACCCTTTCACTACCACACTACAGAAGGTTAACCTTTCACAACCACACTACAGAAGGTTAACCCTTTCACTACCACACTACATACGGTAACCTTTTACTACCACACTACAGACGGTTAACGTTTCACAACCACACTACAGAAGGTTAACCCTTTCACTACCACACTACAGAAGGTTAACCTTTCACAACCACACTACAGAAGGTTAACCGTTTCACTACCACACTACAGAAGGTTAACCGTCTGCAGTGTGGTAGTGAAAGGGTTAAAGGATATACAAGTAAACGGATAGATAGCAAACAGGATAGCCGCTCTGTAAACGTATTCATATTCTCATTTCCTTTTGTAAGAGACGGAAGACGGAAACACAATAGTCCCCTGAGATACCAGCGGGGTCGGGGTTCAGGGACGGCCCCAGGAGGCCGTGGCTCCACCACACGAAGCCCAGGCAGGAAGAAACACTCATCAGTCACCCTCTAGACCGCACTGGCCTTGGTGAGACGTGCGTCAAGTCAAATCAGCGGTTCCAAAACTACGGGTCGCCACCCAAAGTGGGGTCGTGGCCGTGGCCCATGGGTAGGTGACAGCGCATTGGCAAGTAAATATATATTTTTAATAAAATTAATTATAATTCTGGCAACATATTTTGGCTAAATATGCCTTGTTTTATAAACGTGTATTGATAACATAGTGCTGTAATTACATTTTTGAATAAATATGCATGCTCAAGTTCAACAACGTGTGCTTTTATTTTGATATTCCTTAATTCCATGTTGAAATTACGCGATACATTAAGTGTGGGTTCGCCAAAAAAAATCCTAAATAAAATGGGGTCGTGGTATAAAAAAGTTTCAGAACCCCTGAGTTAAACAATACAATGTAATAATCCAAAATAATACTGTATATACATATATGCATCTACATCTGTTTGAATATACAGGTATCTGCATGTGTTCCTGTTTATATACCTGTAGATACGATCTATATCTGTATATATCTCATACCTACTAGTTATACCACTGGCTTACTTACTACCATAGTGTATTTATACCTGTATCACTGTACACAATAATATGGTATATACATCAGATTAGGATATTTACTCAGTAGCTTTTTATATATATATATTACATTTAATATTAACAGAGTTAATTATGTTATAATAATAATAATAATAATAATAATAATAATAACTTTATTTATATAGTACTTTTCATACAAGATGCAGCCCAATGTGCTTCACATTACATGATAAAAGAAAGATAAAACAATGAAAAATAAAAAAGAACGTAAAGTAAACCACACAGTCTAAAATCACAAGCAAAGAGCATGGATAAAATCGATGATTAAAAAAAATAATAAAAATAGTTGCTAGATAAAAGCAATATTAAAAAGGTATGTTATATATCATAACTGGCTATCGCGTCTCGCTCTGCCAATGAGATAACCTCTTATCTCCACGCACCTAGCATGCACGCGAAAACAAACAAATGCACCCACTTGCACGTGACCAAGCCACTCCCATGCGTCTCCCTATATGACGCCGGAAATGGTCACGCTCCCCCTTCCTCATTTCGTTTCCAAAACGCGGAAGTAGCAGTGCACTTCGTGAACTGGTTGTTATGAAACATAGGGAGAAATTACACAATGTTGGGTATTCGCCAGAAGTTCATGTCGTGTATTCCTAATGAATATCTACGGTTTGATTGCAGCACAATGAGGTTGCTATCTGGAAGGAGGGAAAGATCACAGAGTGATAGAATGGTCTCCTCACCTGACTTTAGTCAGATGAGAAATAAGCTTGTATAGCCAGACAACCAGGAGCTATGGTCCAATACTCATTTATTTGCAGAGCGGCCAAGAGATAATGCATTGGTTACATACAGGAAATGTATTCAAGCATAATACATGATTTGTACAAAAGGGTTGATGAGGTTTATCACAATCTTCTTCACATCAAGACAGTTTTGCACATAAAGAGTAGTCATGTTATGTCAATGAAATAGACCAATAGTACTTTGTTGCCGCCACATGGTAAACCTGGTCTAAATAGACATCTTCTAAGTTATCACCAACAGTGATTATATCCAGTTTACTTACATAGCGGCAACGTAGAAACCATGGTCGGTGGAGGGTGATGGAGGCGCAGACTCAGACCCCCTGGGGAACGGTCGTGGTGGGTCATGAGCTGGCCTGCCTCCCCTCACCAAAACCCACTGTTTTATACCCTGACTCCCACCATAGTTTCCTTGCTTCCATATATGGCGTTTCTCCTTAGATGACCTTCTGGGGGAGGCTGGTCAGCCCCCCCCTGACTTCCTTGTTGGTGTCTTCTTCCAGTTTTCAACAGCGAGGAGGTCTGATGACTTCAGACCTTTTAACATTCCCTTAATAGGGCTTGTGTAATGATCTAGCATTAACCCAGTACAGTCATTGCTTCTTAGGTTAATACCATTCAGTCCACAAGAGCCAGCACCAAACCCCATCTACCAAACTGACACTTTGTATTACTCTATGAAAGGAACCAGCTTTGGCATTCCTAAAATGGTAATCTATTATTGTATAGATTCAACCACATTGGTCTTGTCTCACAGAGGCATCTCCGCTTTCAGCCTCTTGTGCTGTGCTCAACCGTCACATGTCTAGAAGGTGTTTGGTTTCCTGGGGGTTTGGAATGGCTCTTCTACAACTGTGTAAACAACCTTATCATTAGAGAGGTTTTGCCTGAAGGTTCCTCCAGAATGTCACACAATACTGACGCTGCAAACTCTTGCTCTCTCACTCTGAGAGTCCATGTAATGCATGAATTACTATTACCACAGATATTTTCAGTTCTGTATCGTTAGTGGCTTAGCTTGGCATCAGACTACACTGCACTATCTCGCGTACGTGCACGCGTACTGAATAAACCACAAATGTACCTCTAATACCAGTATTAGTCTGACCACACCCCTCATCAGCTTACCTTCATAAGCAGGTGTGTGGTCACCTGCTCTCCTCCTTCTCGCTTTCACCACAAGGAAGAAGTGCCTCGGTAGATCCCCACACTTGACACCATGATGGAAGAAATTGGATTAGGAACAGCTTGGGAAACAAGGATACGTTGACATCATATCTTTATTTTCTCTCTCACTATTTTCGAGAAAATACGGCGATATTGTCTTCGTACTGGAGTGTCTAGAAGATGATGATCATTCTAAAAACCCTCCACCGGTTTTCGTATTGGGAGCACGCCGCTGCATGCTTCTCAACTGCAGTTCCTTGCTGTGTTTGTTGGGGTGAAACCTGTCAGGCCACAGCTGAACTGTCGGACATGCCGCTGTTGTGAGAAGCGGTGCGTTCCAGGTTGGGTGAGTAGTGTTTGCTGGCGGGCTCCACTTGTCTGTTAGTGCTATGGGGGCTACTTGACAAAGTTTATGGAAACCGGCCCCAGGCTAGGGTCCTTTGTTTAGCCGCCTAGGCGACAGAAGGCCTTGGTCTGGAGACCATTATAGTTTTAACTAGTGGGCCGCGACCATTGACACTGGTGATCCCTGTGTGTTCTGGACGAGTGGATTCTCTCTGTCACCGTGTTAAGGCCCCATCTTTCATATCCAAATGAGAGTATTCCTTCACGAGGGGATATGTGCATGTAATGTGCGATAGCGGCAGATTCATGTTCAAAGTCAGCTACACAGGCCAGTTGGTACTGTGCTGATTCCGCCGGATGTGGTAAAGTCACCGTTGTGAAGCGGTGTTGACATCTTGTTTTCTCTTTTCTCTTAAAAAGTGAGGAGAGGTTCAGAACGGCGGCCTGTCTGGGTGAGTGTTATGTCATTGTTTACATGTTCATAGCTTACGGTTAGCCAGTCAGCTGTTAACTGCTGCGTTAGCCTGCTGGATCGCTGCATGGCCTGCTTAAGGCCTACTATTAGCCAGTCAGCTGTTAGCTGCGGGGCTAGCATGTCGTGGTCGCTAGGTAACGTTAGCTTGCTGCTATGGCCATGGCTGGCGCGGGGTAGCTTAGCTTCTCGCGCGCCGCCGGGAGCTCGCTTCTGATCGCCGTTAGCTTGATGCTATTCTGTTGAACGTGCTTTGATTTTAACATGTTTTACACTCTTGACCGCGACGTCATCCTTGACAGGGGATGTTTCGTCGACCCTGCCCTGAGCCTGGACGGGGATTGCGTCAACAAAGAGGACTGTAGCGACTGGTTGGAGCGGCGACGCTGCCCGGATCGAACAACACAGGACGGCTGT
This sequence comes from Notolepis coatsorum, assembly GCF_963971535.1. Lineage (NCBI taxonomy): Eukaryota > Metazoa > Chordata > Actinopteri > Aulopiformes > Paralepididae > Notolepis > Notolepis coatsorum. Next base: position 111,955,976 of record NC_140178.1, on the reverse strand, counting down.
GTTCTACGGTGTCTTGTGACTGCACTTCGCTGATCTGCGTTCCGGGTAGGAACGGGGTTGACCAGACCTCATAACACGTCTTCTGGTTTTACTTTGCTAAATGTATTGTGAATAACGGTGTTTTTTCCCAAAACGTGTGTTGTTGCAATGCATTTAGGATACGTTGCGGGTTATGTGTGAGCTGTTTTTGTCACTGGCAGTTAGCTTCTCCGTGCAGATCGTGATGTATTGATCTGGTTGTTGTGTGAGAAACATCATGGTGTTTATGTGTACGTGTACTCACTACTAAGGCAACTAACCTATGAAGCTATGCTTGGTGACAAGTGAGTAAAAGAATGTTCTTTCTCAGACTGTAATGACAATGAACAGTGTGTTCACACATTAACAGGTTTTCCTGTTTTAACTGGCCGTATTGAGGGTAAAATAGGAGGATTGTGTTTTCCCCCCCGGTTCCCTGGGGACTTTATCACCTCCTATCAGACATGTTGTGCATTAATTGTGTCTTTTGTGTGGTAGGGATATGATGTAACTCTTAGCTTGATTGCTGAGGTTGTGCTAAATCTGCTGGAGAAACTTATTTCCTAAAGGGAAATTGGTTTGGTTGCTGTCATGTGTGCTTAGCAAGGCCTGTGGTCGATACTAATCAAGAATGATGTATTCTCTCATTGTGAAAAAAACGGCGTTCCTCTGTTGAGTGTTTTTGCCATTTTTTGTAGGTGATGATGGGTTGTGTGTGTCATGTGACCTACAACTGGGTTGTACTGGCCACAGAAGCACATGTGTATGTTGGACCGGGGTTCTTAGAGCCCTCTCTATTCTGTGTTTTTCCTTAGTAAAAATCAGATAGCAGGTTAGCTCATGCGCTGTGTGGAGCTGTGAAACGCTTCATAGAGCTGACTATGACTGTGTCATATTCTCTTTTTGTCGTTACGTCGTATCATGGGTGTGGGGTCGTAAAGGGGTGAACTGGTAACCTTTCCTCTCCCCATTGTTCTGTCGGTCAGGGGTACACCCCCTGTCCTTCAAGGTTCCCGTCACGTGGCGGTTCGGCACGTTACGGGGGGGGGGGGGGGGGGGGGGAGGGAGTTCCTGGTCCCACGGCCTGGTATATTGGGCGTGTGCACCGCAGGAATTCCCCCGCCATAGAGTACGTCACCGTGCGCGTCTCTGTTGGTAGGACTTCCGTGTGCTGTTCAGGTCCATGTGATGGATCTGTTTTCAGGGGGGGTGGTCAGGGCTCCTCCTCACCAAGCGCCTATTCAGGCCTTCTGTGAGTTCGGACTCCTTCTTCCATGTGAGGAAGCCTCCATCAGAGTACAGAGCCTTCCTCCTCAGATTGTCAAAGTGAGTGGACCCTCTAGAAGGGTCCTTTTCTATTGTATGTATATTCGATTCAATTCGTTTATTGAGTGTGTATGGGTTCAGTGCCTCTTCCCCGGAGGCCCTAAAACCAGTTTTTTACATGGCTCAAGGTGCAATATATTCTTTTCAATCTGTACAGCTCGCGTGGGAAGTCTCTCTGGGGATCCCCGTCTCTTTCCTATGGGAGGGTGGTGGGATGTAAAAATGTGAACATTTTTTACCCCGGCTGTGTAGACTGGGATACATACTGTTGATGCTTCCTTCTTTCTATTCCAGAAGTGTTGGAGTTAGGGAGTGTCACACCCCTCTTGTCGTTCCCCTGGGCGCCTTGGGGATTCAATGACAGGTCTAAATAGCCTGTTCATTGATGGGGGTGTGTCCCGACGCACGTATAGTGCTAGCTCGCTGTAAACAGGCGATTGACTGGCACGCCTTGGTTGCTTGTGGTTGAAACAGCGTTTTTATAAAGCAACTGAGATGGGGGTTTTTCCTCTTCCGACGACCACATCCCATGACCTGGGTGGGTTGTCGACGGATTCTCGTTCATGTCTGGGGGATGATGACGGGATGGATCTGAACATATGTAGTGGGGTCTCACTCCCTTGGGGTGGGCCACCAGGCGCGGTTCGTCCGAACGTCTGGGTGGCGCCTTCTTTTCATGTTAAGATCAACACGCATATCTGCCCTTCTCCTGGAGTAGGCATGTCGGCGTGGTTAGGGCACGGGACTGGTTCTGGTCACGCTGGTCCAGATCAGTTGAACCCGTTGTCCGCCGGGGATGCAGATCTGCTGTTCTGGTACCCTGAGGGACTTGGGCTTTTTTCAGGGGGAAAAATGCCAGGTCGGTCTGGGTGTCACAGGGTTAAGCGCTATGGAGACCCTGGTTGGGTATGTTTTTACTCAGCACTGTCGTCATGGCTTACAGCCATGCCATTCTGTACGCGCTCGATCTCGTCGGATCTCGGCCGCTACACAGGTTGGTCCTGGTTAGTACTTGGTTGGGAGACCGCCGGGGAATACCAGGTACGGTGTGCTTAGGGGCTGGTTCTCCATTATTTTTCGCTCCTCTCTCACGCATGGCGAAGAGGGGCCTGTGGGGGTGGTTTTTTGACCTCCTCTGGTGACCCTGTGCTTCCCGTACCGCCAGGCCCGGTCCGAAGTGATGTTTGCGACCCGTAGGCCTGGGTTAACCCTTTTTGGAAACTGAAACACTTGTACTGCGGGATAGCCGGTGTATACCCGCAGGTGTGTTTTGGAGTTTTTTCTTGAGGGGTTATAGGAACAACCGCCGCATTGGGTAACACCGAGGTGGTTGATTCCCTGGTGTGTTGGAGCAGTGTCAACTCCCGGGTTCACCGTTTGAGGGTGCCCCTGCACGTTCATGACGTCTGCCAATCATGTCAGCCTTCTCTGCCTCGACCCCTCTGGGTGGGGGTTGTTAAATGGAGGCTTGGTCATGCAACACCGCCAGCTTACGCTCCTTCCGCCGGGGCGGCTGTGTTCAGCTGTCCCCTCTGGCGCCTGTCTCGTCCGCAGTCTCCAGGCTAGGGTTAACAGCCTGTTGCCTGGTTTTTCCCCGGTGCGCTGCCTGCTTCCGTTGGTTAACCTTTTTTGTGTGCTTACGGCCATGCTGACTGCCTGTTCTGCAGGGTCAGTGTGCCAGGCGGTGTACTATTGGGGGGACGGGGCCCGCTCGGCTTACGGCCATACCGACCTGAACACGCCCGATCTCGTCCGATCTCGGAAGCTAAGCAGGTTCTGGCCTGGTTAGTACTTGGATGGGATTCCGCCTGGGAATACCAGGTGCAGTAACTGAGGGGCCTTTGTCCGAATACGCTGGCGATGTGGGGGGCGGGGCACTACGTGCCCACCTGGTGGGGTCTTGATGCTGGCATCATGGACTTCTCCGGGCCCCCATTCTAGGGAGTCCAGTCCTTTTGGTGGGTCTGGGTCTTCCTTCGTGCTCCGCTGCTACGGCCTTGCCACGGGGTTGGGTTTGCCCTTGACCCCGTGATTCTGGGGGCAGTAACGAGGTTGTTCCTCCGTTCGTTCCCGGGTGGCATGCGGGTTGTGCGTGTGTGTAGTCGTGGGGTCAAGCCACGGTCTGCTCACCCTGTGCGTTGAGTTGCTTGAGTGCCTCTTCGCACGGTCGGGTCCGTCGCCCTCCCGTGACGTCCCTAATAGGGGGGCTACCCGCCATTAGGGGGGGTCGGGGGGGCTCGGCCCTCCCTGTTCTGATGGTTGTGGGGGGGCTGTCAGCGGGGTGTATTTGTCAGCCAGTGGCTCCGCTTGGCCTCCCTTGTGCAGTGTGATGCCAAGCTAAGCCACTAACGATACAGAACGATAGGTTATGACTATAACCAAGTTCTGTTAGTTAGGGGCGATGCTTGGCATCAGACGGCCGCTGCAGCCCTTGTCCTCACCTTGTGGTGAAAGCTTGGGAAGGAGGAGAGCAGGTGACCACACACCTGCTTATGAAGGTAAGCTGATGAGGGGTGTGGTCAGACTAATACTGGTATTAGAGGTACATTTGTGGTTTATTCAGTACGCGTGCACGTACGCGAGATAGTGCAGTGTAGTCTGATGCCAAGCATCGCCCCTAACTAACAGAACTTGGTTATAGTCATAACCTATCGTTTTCAGGGTTGATCTAACATTTTGATTATGAAATCTCAGTCAAGGGTACCACATTCACCAGTCCTTCTCGGCACATCCTAACAGCGCAGCGGTCCTGTCCTGGGTTTTCCTCATCTCGTGACAGCGGACCGAGGGACGTTGCATGCCGGTTAGCAGTCAAGCTAAGTCGTGCACAGGTAGGGCCTGCGCTATCAGGCATTGATACTAGCATGGTTAATACTGCTCGTTGTCTCGTGAGACAACCAAGTGATGTATTGGCGCGGGGGGCGGGATATTTGGGAAAACATGGTCGTCATGACTCTCTTTTGGGTGTTTTTCCAGGTATCCTAGAGCGCACAGCTAATGCTAATGCTACAATGTTGGGACGCCGTTCCCCATGTGCCCCGACGGGGTTGTCACCACTCTTCCCTCCTCTTAACCGTTTCATTGCTGAAGGTCAATCTGTGTCTAATGTGGGGTTTTTGCTGAGGCTTATTTACCCTTTATACGGGTGGATGGGCTGACGGTGTGCCATGCTTAGAGGGCCAGGTAGCATCGGTCCTTTGCCCTGGCATGGTTGAACGGTATCCCACCCGGAAGCCGATGCCAGAGGGCGAGTCGGCCCGGCAGGTGGCTGAGTGGGCTGATGAAGCCTATACCGCCGCGGGACGGAATTTAGCAGCAACCAATAACATTGCTCATTTGGCTGCTTTTCTGTCCACAATGATGTTGGGTTGTGGGGCCTTAGGGCCAGCCGACGTCAAAAACATTGCGCATGTTTTTGAGGTTATACAGCTTTTGACCCAGCCACAAGCTATAACCGCAGGGAGGGCTAGGATGCTGTTCAACACTTGTTCACAGGCATCTTTGGTTGGAACAGTCTCCCCTTGAGGAGGAGAGAAGACTTCCCCTCCTCAGGGCTCCCCTCTCCGCAGAGGGACTTTTTGGTCTGTCCGCAGGGGCGCGGACGGTATTTGACCTGGGCCCCACACCACCCCACACCGCGCAGCCAGAGGTGAGAGCACGGCCTCGCCAGCGGCTGCGGCGAGGCCACCGACCGGCGGCCATGTTTCCCCCGCCTGATATACCCTGGCCACAAAGAAAACAGGTGATCACAAGGCCGACAGCCTCGGCGGCCGAGGGATCGGCTACATTAGATGAGCACGCCCTAAAAAAACGTTGCCGTCTAGCTGTGTCTAGCACGCTCTCCGGTTACTCCCCCCCGCTACGCTATGGGACACAGGGCTCTGATTTGTTGTTTGGCTGCGGGCCGCATGCTTTCAGTGAAGCGCAAGCGGCCCCACGTTTTGCTTTTCATGGGGACAGGGGCTGACACCCAGTTGCTAGCTAGGCCTGGGTCTGCCTGTGAGTATGCTGTGCTGTCAAGCGGCTCCCACACCACACGTTCTGCATCTGTGTTTGGTGAGCCTGGTGTTGTGTCTGTCGACGGAGCAGGGTTCCCTGTATCTAAAAAAGGTTGTCAGCGGGGGAACTCGAGGCCGAGGAGGTCGCAGCGTGAGTTCCCCCAGCCCCGCCCTCGCCAGGCCGGGTATCACGTTAGTGCCTCCCCCGACCGGAAGACCGGCGGTGGTCAGTCAGGCACGCGTGGTTTGGGTGGTAGTAATATCACTACAGGGCTACAGTGTGTAGGGACCCACCCTATCGGGCAGTGTGGGGAACACACGCCTTGCATGTCCAGCTGCAGAGCAGGCTATCCTCAGCAGTCCATGCCGGGAAGATGCTCAGCGGGGGAGCTTATGTCACCAAGGGTGATGGCCGCTCCCCCCATATCAGACCGGCCCTTTCTGTCGGGGTCCCCCCTTGGGTGCGATTGCCTCGTTGGTAGAGTCAGGGTGCGATATCCCAGCTCTGCGAGACACCCTGCTCGCGCGGTTGGCGAGTCCAGGGTTGGCAACACACAGCGGGTGGGACCGGGCCTCCTATCTACGGTTCCTGGCGGACCAGTGCCAGTTGGCGGTGGGTGCGCTTTGGGATTTTCATCACGTAAGGCTACAGCAGTGCCATATGTCGAGGTGTATGGAGAGAATGCTGAGGCGGGGGCTTGTGTTGCAGTTTGCACAACCCCACCCTCCTTTTTTGGTTTGGTACAGACCCTTTTGTCAGTGTCCGCAGCGGTGACAGCTCTGGCCAATGAGATCCAATCTTTGTTAGCAAAGCAGGCCATCGTCGTGGTCCGAAGGGAGGACGCGATGTGTGGCGTTTACTCCCGGTATTTTCTGGTGCCCAAGAAATCGGGATGTGTCAGGCCTATACTGGACCTGTCCGCGTTCAATCGGCTGATTGTGGCGAGACTGTTCAGAATGTTGACCGTCAAACACCTGCTAAGCGCTGTCAGAGTGGGAGACTGGTTCACCTCCATAGACCTGAAGGAATGCGTACTTTCACATCCCAATCTTCCCTCCTCACAGGAAATTCCTTCGCTTCCTCTCTCAGGGCATAGCGTACGAATACCAGAGGCTGCCGTTCGGCTACTCTCTGGCCCCTCGCACATTCAGCAAGTGCATGGAGACCGCGCTGGGACCTCTGCGTCATCAGGGGATACGAATTCTATTCTACCTCGACGACATTCTGCTCCTCAGCCGGTCAGAGGAGATCGCCAGGTCTCATACCAGGCTGGTGGTGGAATTCCTCACCAGTCTAGGCTTTGCTGTAAACTGGGAGAAGAGTACTCCACTTCCCAGTCAACAGGTGGAGTAATTGGGCTTGGTTCTAAACTCAAGGCCCATGAGGGCAACCCTCTCAGAGCGACGGCGAGAGGAGGTTCCGTCCTGGCAGGACGGTTACGGCGCTGTCCGTGATGCGCCTGCTTGGTATGATGGCATCTGCTCAACCTGTGGTCCCTCTTGGCCTCCTCTTCATGAGGAGGATACAGCGGTGGTTTTTCAGTATGAAAATAGACCCGGTGAGTGGCAAGTGGAAGCGACTGAAGGTTCCCGTGTCAGTACTGGGGGATCTTGACCACTGGGGGAGGCCTGGTGCCTGGTCCTCAAATGTTTTGATCAGGACGGACAACACAACGTCAGCATCGTATATCAACAGACAGGGAGGAGTACGCTCCCTCCATCTGCACCGGGCGGGGGTCGAGCTCTGGCTATGGGCGTCTCTCAATCTGCGCACCCTGAGGGCTCTCCACATCCCTGGCAGGGAGAATGTTGGTGCAGATGTGATGTTGTGGGGCGGTCATCCCGACGAGTGGGGACTACGTCCAGACATAGTCAGGCAGGTCTGGGACCGATTCGGGGAGGCCACGGTGGACCTGTTTGCGAGCAGACAGTCCCACCAGTGCCCCTTGTGGTTCTCGGTCAGTCGGAAGGACAACCCCCCTCTGGGGGTGGATGCCTTCTCGATGTATCCGTGGCCACCCGGGATTCTGTACGCATTCCCCCCCATACACCTGATAGCTCAGCTGTTGGAGCGGGTACGTCGGGAGCGCAGGACTTTGATCCTGATCGCGCCGGACCTGGGCATGGCTGTGTGGTTCCCGGTCCTGATCCAGCTCTTAGTAGCCCCGCCGTGGCCTGTTCCAAGGTCGCCGCGGGCCCTCTCTCAGGCACGCGGTACAATGTGTCTACCCCCTGTTCTGGGGCAGCCGTTGATGGTTTGACTGCTGAAAGGGTGAGTCTGGAGGGGATGGGTCTTAACCCTACTGTGGTTAACACCATCCGGAATGCGCGCGCTCCGTCCCCTACCGTGTTTTTACGCAGGTAAGTGGCGTGCTTTTCAAGAGTGGTGTGAGGTTGAGGGCTTGGACCCAGTGTCCTGCCCCCTTGACTCTGTTCTTTCCTTCCTCCAGTCTATCTTGAATAGGCTTTCCTTCCTCCAGTCTATCTTGAATAGGCTGTCGGCCTCAACAGTAAGGGTATACGCCGCGGCTATATCCTCTTGTCACTTGGGTTTTGAGGGTGGTACGGTGTTTGCCCACCCTTTCGTGAAACATTTCCTGCTTGGCGCTCGGCGTCTCAAGCCTGTGGAACGTTCTCTGTCTCCTCCAACTGGTCCTGGGCCGGTTGTCGGAGGCCCCGTTTGAGCCTCTTGAGCAGGCGCCATTGGATCGGCTATCCAATTAATTAATTTAAGACCGCGTTCCTTTTGGCCATCACCTCCGCTAAGCGCGTGGGTGAGCTGTGTGCTCTCTCGGTGCGGCCTGAGTGCCTGTCTATTCAGGCCGATAGCGGTGCGACTCTGAGGCCTAATGCAGTCTTCGTGCCAAAGAATATCCGGAGCTCTTTTCGCTCCAGGGATATTGTGGTTCAGGCGTTTCATCCGCCTCCTCACGCTAGTGGGTTGGAGGCGAGCCTTCACCTGTCGTGTCCTGTCCGTGCACTGGGGGTTTACCTCAGTCGGACACAGGATCTCAGGGCTTCCGATCAACTTTTTGTTTGTTACGGCAATGCCCTTTGCTACACGTTGGCTGGACAGGTCACCCCCGGGGGCATCAGCGCGCACTCCACTCGTGGGGTGGCGGCCTCTGCTGCCCTGTTAGGGGGGGCCTCGGTGGAGGACATCTGTGCTGCGGCCTCCTGGTCCTCCCCAGGTCCTTTCGTTAAGTTTACCTCATGGACATGACTGGGAGTTCTGTCTCCCAGGCGGTTCTGAGGTCTGGGACCTCTCCTGCATCCCGCCATCAGGTGGGCTAGCAGAGGTGTGTGGGTGTGGACCACGGGGTGCTGTGTCACACGTGGTCCCGCCTGTGCTGTGTGTTCAGGGGTGCCTGGGTCCCCCTTTTTTTGCACTTTGGTGGAGTTTATACGTGATTCTGTCCACAACGCATGGATTCGAAGCACGTATAAACTCGTGGTCGGGGGCGACTGCTTCCCCCCCTTCGTTAGGACGGGCGGGTGGACGGGACTCCCCTCCTCCCTGGCTGGGGCTTACGGGCCCTCAGGGGGTACACTTGTCGGGCCACGCGTCCGCTCTGCCCCTTATCTCATTGGCAGAGCGAGACGCGATAGCCAGTTATGCTATATAACGAAAGGTTATTTCATAACCTAGTTATATGAATACTGGCTGAGCGTCTCGCTCTTAGCGCCTTGAGGTCCCTTGGATGGTTTCCACTTATCGAAAATCGATCTGGGAAGGGTGAGGCGTGACCATTTCCAGCGTCATATAGGGAGACACATGGGAGTGGCTTGGTCACGTGCAAGTGGGTGCATTTGTTTGTTTCACGTGCACGCTAGGTGCATGGAGATAAGAGGTTATCTCATTGGCAGAGCGAGACGCTCAGCCAGTATTCATATAACTAGGTTATGAAAGAACCTTTCGTTTTCAACTGTCATTTAAAAATGTCCACTGAGCCAGCCTCTCTAATATTTTTTTGGGATTGTGGTCCACAGCTGTGGTGCATAGAAAGTAAAAGCAGATGCCCCAATTTTCCCTTGGGGCACCCCAGGAACATTTAAAAGACCAGCTGTGGAGGACCTTAGGGCTCGTGAGGGGACATAAAAAGACAGGAGATCAGAAATGTACGACGGTGCTAAATTGTTAAGAGCTTTAAAAACAAGTAGAAGGACTTTAAAATCAATTCTAAAAGATACAGGGAGCCAATGCAATGCAGCTAAAACTGGAGTAATATGCTCTCTCTTCCTTGTTTTCGTTAAAAGTCTAGCAGCAGAGTTCTGAATTAGCTGTAGCTTGTCTATGGATTTTTTAGGAAGACCAGTAAAAAGAGCATTGCAATAATCCAATCTACTTGAAATAAAAGCATGAATCAACTTCTCAGCATCCTGTTGTGTTAAAAACAATTGAAAAAAGTAGTAGAACGCGCTCACCTCACTAGACTTGACACTGGGTGCTGTAACCTCTGATATCATACATAAAAAATAGGGAAACAATGTCCAGGCACGCACTCCAGGTTTTTCCAAATTTATTGGCAGCCTGTAATCATGACGTTTCGGTGTGAACACACCTTCTTCAGAATGGCATGCAAGCCATTCTGAAGAAGGTGTGTTCACACTGAAACGTCATGATTACAGGCTGCCAATAAATTTGGAAAAACCTGGAGTGCGTGCCTGTTAAAAACAATTGAACCATAGCAATATTTCTTAGATGGAAAAAGGCTGTTTTGGTCACCTTATTTATGTGGGTATTAAAACTTAAATCAGAGTCTAAAATTACACCTAGGCTAGTTACTTCCGATTTATTCTGGTGAGCTAAACTTCCTAACCCATTAAAAAGTGCTTCCCTTTTGGCTTTAGGGCCTACTAAATGTATTTCTGTCTTTCATTAAAGGGGAACTATTTGACTATTTCTTTCACTATTTGGGCACTTTTACACAATTCCTGTGAGTTTATGGAACACCTCTGTAATTTTTTTTTTTTTTATTATTCATTGTTTTGTATTTCTAATCAAGTCCTCAAAAACAGCATTTTTCTACCTCAAGATCTTAAGCCGTTTTGAGCCTGGGCTCCAACCACAATGGTAAACCTGAACCACCGCCTGAACATTATCATGCAGCGGTGTCTCTCTGACATCACAAATCAGCACATTTTCAGATGACTCAGTTCATTGAGGGTGAATATTGTGAGAGGAGAATTGGAAGAATGCGCCAATATGAGAATTAGAGACATAGATCATATTAATATAAGTCCACATAGCTAGGAAACAATGCTAAACACTGAAAAAGGCCATTTATAAGATAGTTCCCCTTTAAGTAAAAAAAAAAAGATCGCTCATCCATCAATCAATTGCAGACAGAGGTAAAGGAGCATAAAGCATTTGGATCATTTGGCTCGACAGAAATATACAATTGTGTGTCGTCAGCATAGCTGTGAAAATCAGAAAATGTTTTCTGATAATAGTCAAGTCAAGTCAAGTCAAGTCAAGAGTTTTATTTGTCATGGCATACAAGTGTAGCACCCTGAAAATATGGCTATTATTCAAAAGTGCTGACTTGCCTTTTATCTCCCCTGGTGCACCAAGACATACTAACTAGTTTCCATTAATATTCCCTCGAACAATGACGCGGGCTTCTCCTTCTTCTACCGGCTGGAATATGGATTATAAACAGTATCACTGGATCATATTCACCCACCCAGTTTTCCCTGTGTGGCTAGTTGGCGGTACCAGCAGGGGGCGGTGGCAGGCAGAGAGCGTACGAGAGAGACGGGGAAGGAAGCAAGCCAATGGAGACGGAAGGGGGAGAACGAGCCTCTTCGAGTTTGGACTTTGATGTGATCGGTCATGTCTCGACAGAGCCCCTGTTGTGGACCACACAGGCGAATGTATTGAACTTGAGTATATGACGGGTTATCCTAGAAGTACCCGTGATAGTGCGTGAGTAAGAGAAACTGAACCCAAGGACTAACGTCCATAGATAGCGTGTTATAGTAGCAGTGTGTGCGGTATATTTAGCATGCTGCTAACGGCTATATTGACTCCAGTGTACACCGAGCGCGAGGCGCTGAAGAGACCGGTGGTGTAGCCAGCCACGTTGCGCAACAGTATAACCGTGTAGCAGGTGGGCTGTTTGGGACCCAGAGAGTAGCTTCAGTTTAAGGTAGGGCCAGAGTATTGCTGCACGTCAACCCAGCGCCGGCCGTCAACAACCAGCCTTCGCCGGCGTTCCGACGTCTGCTCTGCCCCGGCGGTCGACAGTCCAGCACGGGAGTTCTTCCGTCCAGCAGAGGTCGCCATCACCCAGCACGCGCTCTCAGCTAGCTACTGCCCCTCTGCTCCAGCCCCGCTTGCTAGCGCCCGCGACGAGAGCGTTCGACGCCATCTTGCTACCTGGACGGTGGTGGCGCGGCGAGGCCGCCATTTTGGTTGAGTACAATAGAGCTTTGATGCTCCGGATCTATTACACAGTGTGATGCGGCCTACGGGTGAAGCTAATGGTTGCTAACCATAGTCCACAGGGGTACCCCATACACATTACATGCCGGCATTAGTTTAGGACTTCTGTTAGGTATTGTGGGCCCACCTTTTCATTTCTTCTGAGTGTAATAACATGTATGGCCATGCCTCTTAATTCCCCGTCTCGTTCAAACTGTTTCTTCCTGGGGTCGAAGGTATTATTGTATAAGTGCTATGTATGTTATTATTCTAATTATTCGTAATTAGGAATAATGATAGTGTATGCCATTTGACTCATTGCCAGTAGTACTTGTCACTGCCCAGTATAAGTAATACTAAACGAACTAAGACGGGAATTGTTGTGTGTGCGTGTCCGTTATTGAGTCTAACCCTAACCCTTTTGATGCGGGTAATATTATTATTATTTGACCCTTTCTCCTTCCAGTCATTAAGGTCTCTAGTGGTCGTCGAGGGAGGGTACTGCTTGCGGGGGGAACGAATCTATTTATGTATATCAGTCACTAGGTGTTTGATTTTGATTTTATTACGGATCCCCATTAGCTGGTGCCATGGCAACCAGCTAGTCTTCCTGGGGTCCACACAAAAAACATACAAAAACAATTGTTGCAAAACAGAATTATTAAAAGCCAGTACTCAACATACAATACACAATGAAACTAACAATTAAGATGGCTAAAATTACATGCAAGCAAAGAAACAGAAAACAAAAACAAAACAAAACAAAATACAAAATACAGTGTTAAATACAATTTAAGATTGTTTTTAAAATTGAATATTTTTAAGAATTGCTTTTAGAATGCTCATCAATGTTACTAATTATGAAAAGCCAGTACTCAACATACAATACACAATGAAACTTAACAATTAAGATGGCTAAAATTACATGCAAGCAAAGAAACGGAACAAAAAACAAAACAAAATACAAAATACAGTGTTAAATATAATTTAAGATTGTTTTTAAAATTGAATATTTTTAAGAATTGCTTTTAGAATGCTCATCAATGTTACTAAAACATCAATTTCACCATACCTTTAAAAAGAAAAGAAAAACACACAAAGTAATCTGAAGAAGTTTTGGATAACATGGCTGCAGCTACACTCATGCATGACATATATTAATTTCCTTCCGGATTATGGCTCCTTTGAGTTTCTTTTTGAAACTGTCCTTGTTTTCCGTCCGTATAATATGTAATGGGATCCTATTCCAGTATGTTATGGCTCTATACATTGCAGTTTTCTTTAGAGCGTTGGTTCTAGGCAGAGGTAGGGTGAAGCGACTACTTGAAGCATGTCTGGTATTATATTGTATTATTATGTCTATCATTGGTGGATAAAAGCATAGAATACAATTGTGTGGGTTTACCCAAGGTATAAATGTTCTTTAAAAACCTAATCAAACTGCATGCTAGTCTCTCCTCCACCCTCATCCACGACAGTCTAGCATGCATTCCCTCCACACTATTCCTTATAGAGCAGTGAAGAGTGAGTCGGGCAGCTCTATTTTGAGTGAGCTGGAGTTTACTAAGCTCTTGCTTTGACGCGCTAGACCAAATTGCTGGGCAGTAGTCAAGATGGGACAAGACTAAATATTGTACTACCATTTTAATTGTTGTATTCGTTAGGAGGTAGGCATTTATTCTTATTATGGAGATGTTTCTACTCATCCTGGTAACCATGTTATTAATCTGGGTAGACCAAAGTAGTGCCTCGTCAATAGTTACACCCAACAATTTGGCCTCCTTCACTTTCACGTCTTGTAATGAGAGACTCAGTCTATGCTCCGACCTTAAGGCATATTTAGAGCCAAGTATAAGACATTTTGTTTTTGCTACATTTAATTTTAGTCTGTTTTCAGTTATCCAATTCGAAATCATAAATAATTCACTCTGAAGTATCTTATTCACTTGTTGTGTGCTCTCAGCGGATGTCAAGTCAAGTCAAGTCAGTTTTATTTGTATAGCACATTTCCAGGCAGCGGTAGCTGACACCAAAGTGCTTCACAAGCAGGTTGATAAAAACAAATTAGTGTGAGGCAAGGTATAAGATTAAAAGAAAGAAATAAAAAAACATGGCAAAGCAATGAAAGCAACAAAACAAACAATATGGTGCAAGATATAAGATTAAAAACATAATAAAGCAATGAAAGTAATAAAAACTGGTCGGACACAGTAAAACAAAGAGGATAGAAGGGTCAGGGGTCTAGTGGTAGTTAAGTAGGGGGGAAGGCCAAGGAGAACAGGTAGGTTTTCAAGAGTGATTTAAAAGCCTGTACGGTCTGGGCAGTCCGTACGCTGAGGGGGAGGCTGTTCCACAGTCTAGGCGCTGCGGTGGAGAAAGCTCTCTCTCCCCTAGTTTTTAGCCTGGTTCTGGGTACCACCAATAGCATCTGGTCAGCTGATCTGAGGGATCGGTGGGGGGTGTGGCGGTGCAGGAGCTCGGACAGATAGGAGGGAGCCGTGCCATTTAATGATTTAAAAACATTTAGTGCTAATTTAAAATCGATCCTGAAGCTAATAGGCAGCCAGTGGAGCGAGGCCAAAACTGGGCTGATGTGTTCGTATTTTCTTGTTTTGGTGAGGAGGCGCGCGGCTGCATTCTGCACCAGTTGTAGGCGGCGGAGGAGGGACTTGTCAATGCCAGTGTACAGAGCATTGCAGTAGTCGAGGCGGGTGGTGACAAAGGCATGTATCACCGTCTCTAGGTTACTTTGGGAGAGGTATGCCTTTGTCTTCGCCAGGAGTCTAAGGTGATAAAAGCTATTTTTCACTACGGCGCTGACCTGTCTATCGAATTTAAAATTACTGTCGAAGATGACCCCGAGGTTCCTGACAGAGGTGGAGAGGTTTGGGCCCAGGGGACCAAGTGCGTCAATGAGGGAGGGCGGGGGGGCACTATTAAAAACAATGACCTCGGTTTTCCCTTCATTCAATGTCAGGGAGTTTTCGGACATCCAGCACTTGATTTCTGCCAGGCAGTCAAGCAGTGGTTCTATTGATGTCTTCCCTTGGGTGGGCTTTAAGGGGAGGTAAACCTGCACGTCATCGGCGAAGCAGTGGAATGAGATCTTGTGTTTTGCCAAGATCTGGCCTAGGGGGAGTATGTATAGGAGGAAGAGAGTGGGACCCAATATCGAGCCTTGGGGCACCCCGCAGGTGAGGGGGGCCACAGAGGAAGTGAGATCACCGAGTTGGACAGAGAAGGTCCTATTACTCAGGTAGGACCGGAACCAGTCTAAGACGGGGCCCCTAAGGCCTACGTAATGCTCGAGGCGAGCTATAAGGATGTGGTGGTCTACCGTGTCAAAGGCGGCTGAGAGGTCAAGGAGTAATAGTAGGGATGAGTTTCCTGCATCAGCAGCTGTAATCAGGTCATTTAAGACACGGAGGAGAGCAGTTTCAGTGCTGTGTCGTGGTTTAAAGCCAGATTGGAATTTGTCATGGATGTTGTTGTGTTCAAGGAATGATTGTAACTGTATGTAGACTATGCGCTCCAGGATTTTTGATAAAAATGGTAGTTGTGAGATGGGTCTAAAATTGGCGAAGACAGAGGGATCGAGGTTGGGCTTCTTTATCCGGGGCTGGACCACAGCGTGCTTAAAGGCAGCCGGGACACATCCAGTGCTGAGGCAAGCGTTTAGTAGTGGTAGTAATGTGAGGAGGACAGGGTCAGGTAATTCCTTTAGAATGCGTGAGGGGAGTGCGTCTGAGGGGCAATTTGTTGGTCGCAGGTGTTTAATGGCATCAGAGAGGGAGGAGAGGGAGACCGGGGCAAACTGGTCAAAAACAGCAGGCAGTGGGTGGGGGGGGGAGGAGGGGGGGTAGGGGGGACAAGGGGGGCAAGGGGGAGAGAGATCTAAGATAAGATAAGATAAGATAAGATAAGATATTCCTTTATTGATCCCCTTGGGGAAATTCAGGCATCATAGCAGCATGGGGGGGAGGGGGGGAGGGGTACAGGTAGTAAAACAACACAGTATACAGGTAGTAAAAGACAACACAGGCAGTGTAAACAATTTGATCAATATGGTCAATATAATTTACTATCTGACTAGCTGAGGAATATTCACATTATTCACAGTGTCACATGAGGTGCAGTATGCAAGAGGTAGTGTTATAATAATTTACTATCTACTGAGTATACATTAATCAAAGTACCAGGGTAGTCTACTTTGTCCCCCTTGGGTTCCTATAAGTCCCAGGTCAATGTCTGGTAGCAGTCGCTGTCGCTGCCCCCTGTTGTGGGGCCTGGAGGCTGCTAGTCGCTGCCCACTGTTGTGGAGCCTGATGGCCGCTGGTATGAAGGACTGTCCGAGGCGGTTAGTTGAGTGTCGGGGGGGATGAGTCTGTGGCTGAACGAGGTCAAGGGCAGAGACTTTGCTGATGAAGAAGTGTTGGAAGCCTTCGCATAGGGCTAATGAAGGTACAATAGAGGGGGTGGCACAGGGGTTGGTGAGGGAGTTTAGGACTTTGAACAGGGCATGGGGTTTGTTTGAATTTGCTATGACTAAGTTGGAAATGTAAGCTGTTTTTGCAGTTTTGACAGCCGTTTGGTAGATGGACAGAGCGCTATGTAGGATTTGGAGGGATACATGCAACCTGTCCTGTATGGATGTATATATAGTTGTATCATCAGCATAAATCGCTGTACCTGCACTTTCCAATACATAAGGCATATCATTTACAAATATAGAGTAAAGGAGGGGTCCAAGACAACTTCCTTGGGGAATACCACACTGGAGTGTTACCATATTTGACATGGAACCATTAAATATAACACATTGTTGTCTATTAGACAAGTAGCTTCTCATCCATTCCATGGCAGTGTCTTCAAACCCATATGTGTGTAATTTCAATAATAATAGGTCATGATCTATGATGTCGAAAGCCGCACTGAAATCCAAGAGCACTGTACCCACAACTAACTTCCTATCAATCAGCTGTAGCCAGCTATCTGTAAGAGATGTTAAAGCAGTTCCTGTAGAGTATCCTACTTTGTATGCATGCTGGAAATTAGAATTAATGTTGTTTTCGTTGAAATACTTTTGAATCAGCTTGAACACAATTCCTTCCAATAACTTACCTATTACTGGTAAAATACTAATGGGCCTACTGTTTGAACCTGTAAATGGCTCTTTACAGTTCTTTGGTAGTGGAGTTACTTTGGCTATTTTCCAAGGCTGAGGAAAGACTCTCTCTTCAAAACATAAATTAAATATATGTGATAGTGGCTTAGCCAAAAATTTTGCAGACATTTGTAGCAGTTTGCCATTCAGATTATCAACACCGCAAGGTTTATCTGGTTTAAGTGCTAGGAGGAGCTTTTCAATATCATTTGGACTTGTGCTCCTGAATTTAAATCGGCATTTCTTGTCATACATTATATGTTTTTTAATTACAGAGTCTGACAGCTTACCACTCATTGGCAACATTTGATTTCTAATTGTGTTTACCTTGGAAACAAAGTAGTTGTTGAAATGGGTTGCAATGTCAAATGGTTTAGTGATGAATATACCATCTGACTCAATAAATGATGGCGTTTTGCCCATTTTATTTCTACCCATAGCTTCATTCAATGTTTTCCATAGTCTCTTACTGTCCCCTTTACACTCCTCCAATCTGGTTTGATAATAATGTTTTTTCTTCTGCCTATTCATTTTGGTTATTTTGTTTCTCAATGAGCGGTAAACTTTCCAATCTTCTGGATTCTCTAATGCAATAGCTACTTTTTTCAGTCTGTCTCTTTCTTTCATGCCGTTTTTCAACTCAGGATCCAGCCAGGGTGTTTTGATTGCTCTGACGGAGAGCTTCTTTACAGGAGCATGTTTGTCACAGACATCTATAAATAATTCCATAAACTTCTCTAATGCAGCCTCTGTATGCCTTGTCTCTAGCACATTATTCCAGAGTAAATTTTTTACATCATTAATAAACTCATCCTCAGGGGAGGGTTAACGGAGGTATTCAGGGGAGTGAGAGCGAGTTGGGGAGTACTGCTGACCGCCCCGGAGAGGCGAGGAAGACCAGAGTACCAAACCAGGTTGGTAAATCCCGGGCCCCATTCGCTCCCGCTACCGGGCCCCAGTTTGACGCTCCAGGCCCAAAGACGAGGGTGCAGTCAGACGGAGCTCTACTGTGTCCAGCTACCTTGTGACTGCCAGCGACCGTTCCCACAAAGCAGGGATAATCCACCCTGCTACATTTGGCGTCACAAACAGGATCAACATCCTAACTTACTCCCTTGACCGGGACCCGTAGAGAGACCCATGATGTCCGAAGAGGAGACCCACACCGCGCAGGAGATGGCGGCGAAGTTTGAGGAGCTGCAGGAGGAGTGTCGGACTCAGGCGGCACTACTAAAGCAGCAAGCCGAAGCGATGAAGGAGTTGATCGAACAGGCACTCCAAGAGAAGCGCTACACTCAGGCGGCCCTAAAGGAGCAACGAGACGGCCAGGACGCCGCCGCCGAGGTAAAGAAAGAGGAGGCCGAACGCATGGAGGAACTGACCGCACAGGTGGGGGCCCTGGCGAACAAAGCCCACACACAAGCCGGCATGCTGGACCGACAGGCCCTGGCCCTGGAGAAGAATCAGGTCGCTCTCGACCGGTACGGCCGCAAACCCCACACCGGCCCCTCCACCGTGTACGTCCAACGAGAGCAAAAGTGCAGCGAGTTTGGAGGTGAAAAAGAGAGGGGGGAACTCCCTGTGGAAGACTGGATCCAGGCAATGAGGACCCATCTCCATGCCAGTCGAGTGCCCGCGGAGGAACAAGCAGAGGTCGGACAGCTCCACCTCAAAGGCGAGGCGAAGCAGACGGTGCGCCTCCTGACAGAGGGAACCGCCCCCGACACAGAAGCCTTGTTCGCGCTCCTCGAAGAGACCTATGGAGACAAGGTCCCTGTCGGTGTCCGCCTGGGGGAGTTTTACGACCGGAGGCAGGCCGCCGGGGAGACTGTGAGACAATTCGCCTACGACCTGCTAGAGAGGATTCGTCGCCTACGACGTCGGGCGCCCACACAGGTCACCAACGCTGCCGCCCTGCTGCAGGAACAGTTTGTGGGGGGCCTCCGAGACGAGACCCTGAGGCAAGAAATGCGGAAGTACCTGAGGGAGGACGGGACGCGGCCGTTTCCCCAGGTACTGAAGGCGGCGACCGACTGGTCCGAAGAGGAGGTGGTTCTGCCCCCCGCAAGGGGTGCCGCCCGGGGTGTGATACACGGCGTTGCCGTGAAGATGTGCGAGCCACCTCTGGACATAGTCGCACTACAGGAGTCCATCCGACAGCTCTTCGCCGGCCAGGAGCAGTTGGGCGCGCGCATGGAGCAGCTCTTCCAGGCGTTTCAACAGGGGTCGAGACACGCCCCAAAGAGGCTTCGCCGGAAGCCGACGGAGGGGAGACGTGCCCTCTACCCCGCGCAGACTACCCCGCCGGAGCGAAAATGGGAGACTGATCTGCTACACCTGTCAACAGCCCGGCCATATCGGACGCGAGTGCCCCCGCGCGATGGGAGAATCACGCCGGACGGAAGCACCGGGCGGTGAGGTTCCTCTCCCACCAGTACAGGGCGCCACCCACACAGCAGCAGGCGGGCCGTCCGACCTGGCGACCGCCAGACCATGGTCTGAGGGGGGAGGTGTGGTAGCGTGCCGTAGTATTCGTGGGATTCGATACCACTGCGGCCGGCCCGACGGAAGCGCTGGCGCCCGGCCGCGCATCCCGATGCGGTCAGAACCAGAGGCTGTACCTACGGAGAAGGAGCGACGAAAGGCTGCTGCGGAGGCCGCAGGAGCCACAGCGAAGCGGATCCACGACAAAGTCCAGGGGGGAACCTACGCCCTACCCGGTGGTTACCCCGAGCCACGAGGGGACGCCGGTGTTCGTTGTCCGGCCCGAAGAAGGGGGCCCGGAGAGGACTGTACATCGGGACCAGCTCAAGCCCTGTTCCTTCCTAACGTCCGATCGGGAAGGGCGTGCGCGGGCCCGCCGGAGGGCTCCTACGCGCTCGCGGAGCTCGTCTGGGACAGACGCGGAGCCCGCCGGCTATCGTCCTCGGGAACCGGGTCCCAGGGTGTGTAACCCACCCGGGCCCCTCGGGTCGTCGCTGAAGACGCGCCGGACGAGGGAGGAGAGGTGGAGTCGGACCCCTCGGGAGAGGACGACAAAGACGTGGGGCGAAGAGGGTGCCGCTGGCGGCCAACCGATGGCTCCCGAGGGCGAGGGCGTGGTCCATGACCCGCCAACCGACACTGAAGGATCTGACACGGAGTCGGACGGGGGGGGGAAGTCGAACTAACCCGGCCCCAGAGGAGCCCCAGAGGTCGGCTACCCGCTCGGTATCGCCAGGACTACGTGCTCAAGAGTGTGTTTGTTGAAAAGTGTTTCCAATTCATGAAGGAGTGTGTGAAACTGTTAGCATAATGTGTGATTGTCGATCTATGGGTGAAACTGTTGGTCTCAGGACCGTTTTCATGCATGTGTTGGTTGGTGTTTCATCGAGTTAACTTGCAGAGGACTTAGCAAGTTCAAAGTGGGGGGAAATGTAGCACCCTGAAAATATGGCTATTATTCAGAAGTGCTGACTTGCCTTTTATCTCCCCTGGTGCACCAATACATACTAACTAGTTTCCATTAATATTCCCTCGAACAATGACGCGGGCTTCTCCTTCTTCTACCGGCTGGAATATGGATTATAAACAGTATCACTGGATCATATTCACCCACCCAGTTTTCCCTGTGTGGCTAGTTGGCGGTACCAGCAGGGGGCGCTGGCAGGCAGAGAGCGTACGAGAGAGACGGGGAAGGAAGCAAGCCAATGGAGACGGAAGGGGGAGAACAAGCCTCTTCGAGTTTGGACTTTGATGTGATCTGTCATGTCTCGACAGAGACCACACGGGCGAACGTATTGAACTTGAGTATATGACGGGTTATCCTAGAAGTACCCGTGATAGTGCGTGAGTAAGAGAAACTGAACCCAAGGACTAACGTCCATAGATAGCGTGTTATAGTAGCAGTGTGTGCGGTATATTTAGCATGCTGCTAATGGCTATATTGACTCCAGTGTACACCGAGCGCGAGGCGCTGAAGAGACCGGTGGTGTAGCCAGCCACGTTGCGCAACAGTATAACCGTGTAGCAGGTGGGCTGTTTGGGACCCAGAGAGTAGCTTCAGTTTAAGGTAGGGCCAGAGTATTGCTGCGCGTCAACCCAGCGCCGGCCGTCAACAACCAGCCTTCGCCGGCGTTCCGACGTCTGCTCTGCCCCGGCGGTCGACAGCCCAGCACGGGAGTTCTTCCGTCCAGCAGAGGTCGCCATCACCCAGCACGCGCTCTCAGCTAGCTACTGCCCCTCTGCTCCAGCCCCGCTTGCTAGCGCCCGTGACGAGAGCGTTCGACGCCATCTTGCTACCTGGATGGTGGTGGCGCGGCGAGGCCGCCATTTTGGTTGAGTACAATAGAGCTTCGATGCTCCGGATCTATTACACAGTACACAGTGTGATGCGGCCTACGGGTGAAGCTAATGGTTGCTAACCATAGTCCACAGGGGTACCCCATACACATTACATGCCGGCATTAGTTTAGGACTTCTGTTAGGTATTGTGGGCCCACCTTTTCATTTCTTTTGAGTGTAATAACGTGTATGGCCATGCCTCTTAATTTCCCGTCTCGTTCAAACTGTTTCTTCCTGGGGTCGAAGGTATTATTGTATAAGTGCTATATATGTTATTATTCTAATTATTAGTAATTAGGAATAATGATAGTGTATGCCATTTGACTCATTGCCAGTAGTACTTGTCACTGCCCAGTATAAGTAATACTAAACGAACTAAGACGGGAATTGTTGTGTGTGCGTGTCCGTTATTGAGTCTAACCCTAACCCTTTTGATGCGGGTAATATTATTATTATTTTACCCTTTCTCCCTCCAGTCTCTAGTGGTCGTCGAGGGAGGGTACTTATTTTTTTTAAACAATATGTTTATTGGTATTTTCTTTTTTTTTCAGTTTTACAGCATCAGTTCAACAGTTCAACAACCATACAAAAGGAAATGCTGCCAACTGCCCCCCTTCCCCGAGTTACAGAAAAATAGATACAAAATAACCCCCCCCCCCTGAAATAAAAAAAAAAAATCAATATAAAAAAAAAAAAGATCCTCTAGGCCAGACCCCCCCTCCCCTCCCCCAGACTAGGACCTCAACAAATTCAGTTTTTTCTTTTTTTACACATTTTGAGAATTTTGTAAACCCAGTTACACCCGTCTAACAGGTGCCCATACTTCTACACCAAACAAATAAATATCTAACGTTACATCTTTTCTCTTCAAAGAGCAACTAATAACATTTACAGTATCATTCATTGCAATATATACCCATCAGAAAGAAAAAAGGGAGCTTCAATAATAGCCTACATCGTCAACCTACTATGTAATCTGTTCTAAGTATTGCCTAAACCCAGCCCAGCATTTATCAAAGAGTGTTACGTTCTGGACACCGACCTCGGTCGGTGACCACCCACATTCCTGGCATATGTCACTGGGCTTGTCACCTGTCATTTCCCTGTCAATTAGTGCTGTCACTTAGGGGTGGTTCCTGATTGGCTGTCACGGGGTGTGTGTGGAATGTTGGTATTTGGTCTCTATTTAACATACCTCTCTTCTGCTTGTCCATTGTCAGGTCTTCACTAATTGCGTTCGGGGATAACGCGGACGGTTCTACTTTGGACCTCCAATAAGCTCCCATTTACCTTATCTTACACTTGTGCTTTTAGCACTTGTTCTCTCTTAGAATTTACTCTGTGTTCTTACTATTAAAGTCGAACCTGTTCAAGAGTAAACACTCTCTGTCTCTGTGATTGCCTTCAACCATTGGAATTCACCTACCTGCATTCTGACAGAAGACCTGACCATCAGAATTCCATGGAGGCCATCATGGAGATGCTCCGGACGCAGGGAGCAGCCCAGACACGGATGGAGGAACATCAGCAGCTGGTCAGCGCCGAGTTAATCCGACTCAATGGGGTCGTCGGATCATCCCAAGCGGTGGCGCAGTCGGCGTTGGCCACAGCTCGACAAGCCCAAGAAGGAGTGGCTGGTGTGCAGTCGGCGGCGGGGGAAGCAGCGCTCCACGCAGAGGAAAGTCGGGGGGGGTTCGGGGTCCAGGAGCGGTCCCGCGAACCACATCTGCAGGCGCCCGCTCGCTATGACGGATCACCGGATGGTTGTCGGGAATTCATCACCCAGTGTCTACTCGTTTTCCGGCTGCAACCACGATCATTTCCATCGGAGACAGCGCAGGTAGCGTATATTATCACACTGCTCACCGGCGAAGCTCTCTCCTGGGCTACGGCGGAATTAGAGGCAGGGGCGATAATCTGCGACAGTCTGGACGCTTTTACCCGGGAATTGAGAAGAGTATTCGATACTTCCCGGGTACTCTCGATCTTCGAGGCTGGTGGTCGTCTTCTCGACTGCCGGCAGGGCCTCCGCACTGTCGCAGCTTATGCTATCAAATTTCGGATCTTGGCTCGGGAGACAGCTTGGGCGGAGAACGTCTGCGTGGTTCTGTTCGTCAGGGGACTCTCAGCGCGGATGCGAGATGCTCTCTCCGCGCGTGAGATCCCCGAGCAGCTGGAAGTGCTGATCAACACCACCATCAAGATGGATAATCGGCACCGGGAGAGGGAGAAGGAGCATGTCAACAACACCCAGCCCCAGGTATGTTTTCCTTCTTCTCCTGGTGTTGATAATTCCATGCATTACACGAGTGGGCCACTGGGTGATGAATCCATGCAGCTTGGAGCGCTGTCGCTCTCGGACGACGAGAGGCAGCGCTTCATCAAAGAGCGACGCTGCTTCCGGTGCGGCCGCACCGGTCACCGCTTCGGCAGCTGTCGGGTCCAGGCTGTATCGGCTCGGCGGCAATCGGGGATGGAAGGTGCGCCGTCGGGCCTCGAGAGGGCGCCAGCAGGTGGGCTCATTCCTGCCAAAACCACGGATTTTTTGAGGTGGCGATCAACTGTGGGGGTGACATTAGGGGAACTAAGGCTCTCATTGACTCAGGGGCGGCGGGCAATTTTATTCACGTGGGATTGGTGAAGGAGTGGGGAACCCCGGTGGAGGACTTAGGGGTTCCCTTACCAGTCTATGCCCTGGACGGTCGGCCCCTGGGCAGTGGGAGCGTCACCCAGCGCACAGTTCCCTTACACATCCGGGTGGAGGGTGGGGAGTGGGAATGGGTTACTTTTTATTGTCATCTTTTCCCCCTATTCTGTCATGGTGTTGGGTCATCCCTGGTTGTCGTCATGTGTTCGTGTCATTAATTGGAGCACGGGCGAACTCTCAACGGCGGCCGACGTCAAGTCGATCGTCAGCGGGAGTTTGCCCAAACCCTTGTCTCCCCCCCCCTCTTCTCTTTTGTCTCCTCCCTCTTTCTCCAGGATGGTGGGGAGCGTGGCAGATTCTGATCTACCCTCTAATCCCGATTTAATAGGGGTGCCTGAGATCTATTGGGACCTGGCGGACGTTTTTAGCAAGACGCGTGCTAAAGCACTTCCGCCTCATAGATCATACGACTGTCCCATTAATCTTCTACCCGGTACCTCCCCGCCTCGCGGGCGAATGTTCTCTCTCTCACGCCCCGAAACCTTGGCCATGAACACCTACATAGAGGAGGCATTGCTTGCGGGGCACATACGCCCTTCCACTTCCCCTGCCGGCGCTGGCTTCTTTTTTGTTGATAAAAAGGATGGGGATCAGCGCCCATGCATTGATTATAGGGGATTGAATGACGTTTCCATCAAGAACCGATATCCTTTACCCCTCATGGACACGGCCTTTGAGTGCTTACAGGGGGCACAGGTCTTTTCTAAACTTGACTTACGTAATGCATACAACCTGGTCAGGATTAGAGAGGGAGACGAGTGGAAGACTGCATTTAACACACCCAATGGGCACAATGAGTATTTGGTCATGCCCTTTGGTTTGGCTAATGCTCCGGCAGTCTTCCAAGCCCTGGTTAACGACGTGCTGCGAGACTTGATTGGGGTGTCGGTGTTTGTCTACTTAGATGATATCCTGATTTTTTCTCGCGATATGGTGCAACACCAAATGCACGTTCGGGAGGTGCTAGACCGTCTCCTCAAGCATCAACTATTCGTTAAGGCTGAGAAGTGTGTGTTTCACACGGACACCGTGTCCTTCCTGGGCTTTGTGTTGACGAAGGGCGATCTGCGCATGGATCCAGCCAAGGTGAGTGCAGTTTTGGACTGGCCACGGCCTTCGTCGCTCAAGGGGTTACAACGGTTTTTGGGCTTTGCAAATTTTTACAGGCGCTTTATTCGCAATTTTAGCGCCTTAGCCAATCCCTTAACAGCTCTCACTAAGGCCTCTCTCCCTGGCTTTGAATGGTCGCCTAGGGCTGAGTCGGCCTTCTGCGATCTTAAACGTCGTTTTACATCCGCTCCTGTATTGATCCGCCATGACGCGGAGGTTCCGTTCATTGTGGAGGTGGATGCCTCTGACGTCGCGGTGGGGGGGGTGCTCTCTCAGAGATGCTTAAAGGATGGGAAAGTGCACCCGTGTGCTTTTTTTTCTCGCCGTCTGTCACCAGCCGAGCGTAATTACGACGTGGGTAATCGGGAGTTATTGGCGATCAAATTGGCACTGGAGGAGTGGAGACATTGGTTGGAGGGGGCGGCACATCCTTTCATTATTTGGACTGACCATAAGAACTTGGCTTACATCCAAGGGGCTAAACGCCTTAACGCTCGCCAGGCCAGGTGGACGTTGTTCTTCACACGATTTCGATATACCATCTCCTATAGACCCGGCTCCAAGAATATCAAACCTGACGCGTTGTCGCGCCAGTTTGATCTTCCTGGGCGGGAGGAGCAGCCCCATCCCATTATTCCACCGGCCTTGATTTTGGCACCCGTGTCTTGGGGCATAGAGAAGGTGGTAAGGTCGGCGCTAACGCGGGAGCCCAATCCTGGTGGGGGTCCTCCGGGACGGTCGTATGTTCCCAAGGTGGCGCGCTCACGCTTGCTACAGTGGGCACATGCGTCATCCCTCACCAGCCACCCAGGGGCAACCAGGACCCTGGAATTTATCCGTAGGAGGTTCTGGTGGCCGACAGTGGAGGGGGATACGCGTTCCTTTGTGGCGGCATGTCCGGTGTGCGCACGTAGTAAGACCTCTCGATGGGCACCGGCGGGTCTCCTCCGACCACTTCCTATTCCTAAACGACCCTGGTCACACATATCTCTGGACTTTATTTCTGGTCTTCCCCTTTCGGACGGGTTCACCACCATTTTGGTGGTGGTGGATCGGTTCTCTAAGGCGGCTCACTTTGTCCCTCTCCCCAAGCTTCCTTCGGCCCGGGAGACTGCTGATTTAATCATACAGCATGTCTTTCGGGTCCACGGGCTGCCAGTAGATATCGTGTCGGACCGGGGTCCTCAGTTCGCCTCCAGGTTCTGGAAGGCGTTTGCCGCCGGCCTCGGCGCCTCTGTCAGTCTGTCGTCTGGGTTCCATCCACAGTCGAACGGGCAGACGGAGAGGGTCAACCAGGATTTGGAGGGGGTCTTGAGGTGTTACGTTGCCGGTAGTCCGGCAACGTGGAGTAGGAGGTTGGCTTGGGCTGAGTACGCGCATAATACCCTTCTCTCCTCTTCTACCGGTATGTCTCCCTTTCAGTGCCAGTATGGTTTTCAACCTCCTCTGTTTCCCGAGCAGGAGCAGGAGGCGGAGGTGCCCTCGGCCCAGGCACATGTGGCTCGCTGTCGCAGGACGTGGAAACAGGTTCGGAAGGCGCTACAGAAGGTTTCGGTTAGTACCCAACGGCAGGCTAACCGTAAGCGTCGTCCGGCTCCAGTTTACCGTCCAGGGCAGCGGGTTTGGCTTTCCACCCGGGATCTCCCTCTCCGGGTGGAATCCAAGAAGCTGGCTCCTCGCTTTATAGGACCATTTAAAGTGATTCATCGGGTTAATCCAGTGGCTTACAAGTTACGACTTCCGAGCTCTATGAGGGTTCATCCGACGTTTCATGTGTCCCTGTTGAAGCCATTCCTCTCATCGCCCTTGGCCCCGCCACTGCCTGTGGTTCCTCCGCCCCGGTTTATTGGCGGTCAACCCATTTACATGGTGCGGATGATACTGGGTTGTAGGCGGAGGGGTAGGGGGTTTCAGTTCTTGGTGGATTGGGAGGGGTACGGGATAGAAGAGCGTTCTTGGGTGCCTCAAAGGGATATTTTAGATCCCAGCCTGATCGTTGATTTCCGGCGGCTGAATCCCGAGGCTCCTAGGTGAACGTCTGGTGCCGTTCGTCGGGGGAGGGTACTGTTACGTTCTGGACACCGACCTCGGTCGGTGACCACCCACATTCCTGGCATATGTCACTGGGCTTGTCACCTGTCATTTCCCTGTCAATTAGTGCTGTCACTTAGGGGTGGTTCCTGATTGGCTGTCACGGGTGTGTGTGTGGAATGTTGGTATTTGGTCTCTATTTAACATACCTCTCTTCTGCTTGTCCATTGTCAGGTCTTCACTAATTGCGTTCGGGGATAACGCGGACGGTTCTACTTTGGACCTCCAATAAGCTCCCATTTACCTTATCTTACACTTGTGCTTTTAGCACTTGTTCTCTCTTAGAATTTACTCTGTGTTCTTACTATTAAAGTCGAACCTGTTCAAGAGTAAACACTCTCTGTCTCTGTGATTGCCTTCAACCATTGGAATTCACCTACCTGCATTCTGACAAAAGAGATGTGGTTTTTTCTTAAGATTGAACATTATTTTCTCTGATGCCATGTACGAAGAGATTTCACTAAGCCACATAGACATGGGGGGGGATTCAGCACTTTTCCACAGCATGGCAATACACTTGTTCCCTGCAATCATGGCCAATTTAATGATCCGCACCTTGCCTCTCTTATCAGGAGAAATGTCAGACATGTCTCCTATTAATGCTAATTTAGGTGTACATGGGATCTCAAACCCTGTGACCTCTTCGAGAATCTCCCAAATTGAGCCCCAGTAAGGTCTCAGTTTGTTACATTCCCAGAACATGTGGCGCAGGCTACCTGTTTCCGTTGAGCACCTAGGGCAAAGGTCAGAGATAGAATCATTCATCCTGTGAAGTCTTTCCGGCGTAAAATAGGTTCTATGGAGAATGTTAAATTGCATAAGTTTATGTCGAGTGTTATATGAAAAAGATGCAGACTCACATAGTGATTCCCATTCATCTTCATCAAAGGTACAGTCCAGGTCCCGCTCCCATTTGTTCTTGGCGTTTAGGGGTATAATTTCTGTACTGGTCAGAATTCTATCATATGTTAATGATAGGATGCCTCTAGTGTGAATAACTCCTTTTAGAATATCATCTATGAGGAGGTGTTTTGGAAGAGTGGAGTTTCCTCCCTGACCTGTACCTATGAAGTGTCTGACCTGTAGGTGTTTGAAGAAATTAGTAGAACTACTAACAACTTTGGAAGGTGGAAGGCGGCGCGTAACTGTTCAAAGGACATAAGTATGTTATTATCATATAGGTCCCCAAAAGTTTTAATTCCCTGAGTGTACCACTTCTTGGTGATGCCATCTCTAAGTGATTCTGGCAAAGCTGGATTGTTGTGGAAGGGAGTCTTCCTGTGAAATGTTTCAAGTTTCAAGTTCAAGTTTCTTTAATAGTTGTCATACAGAAGTACAGAATACTTTTATACAAAATGCTTCTTACTGTTACGCTCCAGAGACTGTGCTAGACAAGATAAGTATCAATAACATAGTATAGCATGTAAATTAGAAGTAGAAAATGAGGTCACAGTGTTCAGTATAGACATATGTACAATGTTCGATGCAGAATAGACGTAACTGAGTTACCATATAATATACAATACTATGCAGTGTACTAATATACAATACTATATAGTGCAAAGCAGAAATGGGATGAGGTACAATTTAGGTACAATTTACAGTAAAGTGTACGAGTTGTAGTGCAATCCTTTATCAATAAATATAAAGTGTGGGGAGTGGGTGCTACAGTGTGTTTGTTTAAAGTGAGTGTGTGCTATAAAGTGTGGGGAGTGGGTGCTACAGTGTGTTTGTTTAAAGTGAGTGTGTGCGTGTGGATGTGTGTGCTATGTGCGTTTGATGGTTGTTGTGTAGTGTTCATTGTTCGTTGAGCAGCCTGATGGCCTGGGGATAGAAGCTTCTTCTGAGTCTTTCTGTGCTCGCCTTGAGACTCCGGTATCGCTTGCCTGACCGCAGCAGTTCAAAGAGGCAGTTGTTCGGGTGACTGGAGTCCTTAATGATTCTCTTAGCCTTGCCCCTGCACCGCTTGTTCTGGAGGGTGGGGAGCCCCCCTCCAATTGTGCGTTCGGCTGAACGCGTCACTCTTTGTAGTCTGCTTCGGTCTTGTGCAGTGCTATTCCCAAACCAGGAGGTGATGTTGCCAGTCAGTATGCTCTCTATTGTACATGAGTAGAAGTTCTTAAGGATCTTCTGACTGACTTGGAACTTCCTTAGGCGCCTGAGGAAGTAGAGGCGTTGTCGTGCCTTCTTCACAACACTTGTCAATGTGTGTGGTCCATGTCAAGTCCTCGGATATGTAGGCTCCGAGGTACTTAAAGCTGTTCACTCTCTCAACCGGTGCCCCGTCGATGCTGAGGGGGCTGTAGTCCTTGACCCCCGACCTTCTGAAGTCCACAATCATCTCTTTTGTTTTGCTGACGTTCAGGGAGAGGCTGTTTTCCTGGCACCATCCCGCCAGGACCTTGACCTCATCCAGGTAGGCCCTCTCGTCGTTTGCAGAGATCAGGCCCACCACCACTGTGTCATCAGCGAATTTGATGATTGTGTTGCTACTCCGCTGAGCCACACAGTCGTGTGTGTACAGGGAGTAGAGGAGGGGACTCAGAACACAGCCCTGGGGGGCCCCTATGTTGAGGGTGATGGATGAGGAGGTGCAGTTGCCTGCTCTCACCACCTGGGGTCTGCCCGTCAGAAAGTCCAAGACCCACTGGCAGAGGTCATAGTTCAAGCCCAGGTCCCTGAGCTTGGCTATGAGTTTGGAGGGGACTATGGTATTGAATGCCGAGCTGTAGTCGATGAATAGCATTCTCACATACTTCCCCTTCCTCTTGTCCAGGTGTGATGCTGCTGTGTGCAGAACATGGGCTATGGCGTCCTCCGTGGACCTGTTGGGGCGGTATGCAAATTGCAGGGGGTCCATGTTGATGGGGAGGGAGGAGCAGATGTAGCCCTTTACTAGCTTCTCAAAGCACTTCATGGCTATGGAGGTGAGAGCTACAGGCTGGGATTTCTTGGGTACAGGGATAATAGTGGACTTCTTCAGGCAGGTGGGGATGACAGCCTGTTCTAAGTGCAATAAAGCAGGTGGGGATGACAGCCTGTTCTAAATGCAATAAAGCTACCAAGATGTGTCTGAATCTCAAACCATGTTCTTGCTGTGTGTTTAATAAATGGGTTATCTGAACTATTCTTCAGGGTGTGGTACTTCCTGATAAAAGGAATTCCGGCCAGCGGTACGTCCATCGTATGGCATTGTTCTATTTGTCTCCAGGCAGGGGAATTAATCGACTCATTCTGCCAAATCCACAGAGCCCTTGTCTGTGCAGCCCAGTAATAGCGTTGGAAGTCCGGGAGTTTCAGTCCACCACACTGGGGGGAATTATATAGGGTTTTAATTTTAATTCTAGGGACCTTCCTTCTCCATATGAATGCAGATATTATCCTTTGTAATTTCTTGAAGAAGTTCTTATGTATAGATATAGGGAGGGTTTGAAAAAGATAGAGAAATTTAGGTAGGATGTTCATCTTAATGCAGTTCACACGTCCGATTAGTGAGAGAGGCAGCTGCATCCATCTATCTAGGTCCTTCTCCACCTTTTTAAGTAGTGGGTCATGATTTAGTAAGAAGGGAGGGTACTGCTTGCGGGGGGAACAAATCTATTTATGTATATCAGTCACTAGGTGTGGGAGGGTTAACAGAGGTATTCAGGGGAGTGAGAGCGAGTTGGGGAGTACTGCTGACCGCCCCGGAGAGGCGAGGAAGACCAGAGTACCAAACCAGGTTGGTAAATCCCGGGCCCCATTCGCTCCCGCTACCGGGCCCCAGTTTGACGCTCCAGGCCCAAAGACGAGGGTGCAGTCAGACGGAGCTCTACTGTGTCCAGCTACCTTGTGACTGCCAGCGACCGTTCCCACAAAGCAGGGATAATCCACCCTGCTACACAAGCATACAGTGAAATGCGGGGGGTCATGCCCGCAGCGATTGTGCAAATACAAGTAATAAGAATAGGAGGAGAATAGACATTTGTGCAATAATACAAGTAATAAAAATAAGACATAACAGGTATAATGTACATCATTTTTACAAAAAGTATGGTAAGACATGCTTAGATCCTGCAATAGTGCAATACACTGTTAGATACGGATGAGGCACTGGGTCTTATGTACACTACTATACAATGCTATACTATACAATCTACAGTTGTACTATGTGTCCTTATGCTAGCTTGCTATATCCATCTGTTTTCTATACAAGAACATAGGGGTGGACGGTATGGTCTAAAATTTATATCACGGTATAATTTGAAGCATAGACGGTAACGGTATATATCACGGTATCATCGTTTTTGATTAAAAAATTTTAATTTAATTTTATATAATTTTTTTTTTTTTTTTTATAAAATATATATATTATATAATTAGACTTGTACTTGTATTATCTGCGAGACATCGCCACCACGCAACAAGCTCCACTGTCTGTGTGTACTCTAGTAGCCTCCAGCTACGGCCAGGATTCTCCGGAGCTGCACCTGGACCTATACTCGAGTAGCCTCGAGCAGAGCTACGGCCAGGATTCTCCGGCGCTGCACCTGGACCCTATTGTATTGGTATAACGTTACTTAACTGTGCTCAGCAAGCCCTCAGATCGAATACGCATCGAATCAGTGTTATAAGACATTGATATCAGGAGCTATCTGTAGCTACTGCTAGCCGGATATATAACGTTAATACAACGCCTCAGTGAATTATTTAGTTCAATGGGACATTTCGTTTTGAACGGTGAACTAACTTGCGTTAACGTGAGCTAACAGCTAACAGGTAGCACACACGTCTCTACTAGACTTTGTGGAGCGTTTGTTGATGTCAGGAGCTATCGGTAGCTGGCCGACTAGATACCGTTCGGTTAGACAATGCCTCATCATGTATTAAACTAAAAGTGAATAGTTGACTGGGTCATTTTGTAACGGTAGCTAAGCTAACGTTAGCTCAGTGAGACGCCGCCGTCCTTCCGTGTCCCGTCCCACTAGACTACTAGACCCGTGTTTACATGCGTGCGGTAGGGGCTGGCACGCCCACTGCGCGAAGCCTCCTAAATAACTTTTTCCAGTTCGCACATATCTATTATCTATGACTAATTCTATCTATTTTTAGGGGCAAATGCGAGTGAAATAGTCGCGCTGTGGTTACATGACGTCATTGCTATTTTAGAGCTGCACGGTTACACGGTATAGTCAAAATCCATACCGTAGAGCAAATTCATACCGTTTATACCGTATACCGTTTATACCGTCCACCCCTACAAGAACCACTCCCGTTCTTGTTTTTAAAGTGACATTTTCATTGTGTAAAGTGACCGTTGAGTGTGAGCGTGTGCAGCATGTGTGTGTGTGTGTTCATGCTAAAGTGACTGCTAGTGTGTGAGCGTATACAGTGTGTGTGTTGTGTGTGTGCTCATGTGTGCTTGTGTGTGGAGAGTTCAGTGTTCAAGACGATGGCCTGGGGGAAGAAGCTGACCCGAAGTCTCTCTGTCCTAGTTGCTGGTGTTCGCAGGCGTTTGCCTGACCGCAGCAGCTTGAACAGGCTGTTGTTGGGGTGGTGAGGATCTTTCATTATTCTGCAGGCTCTGGATTTGCACCTCTTGTTATATAAGACCTGCAGGGGTGGTAGTGCAATACCCATAGTACGCTCAGCTGAGCGCACCACTCTCTGTAGGGTCTTCTTGTCCTGTGCCATGCTGTTTCCATACCAGGCAGTGATGTTTCCAGTCAAGATGCTCTCTACAGCTCTGGAGTAGAAGGACTGGAGTATCGGGGAAGATACTCTGAACTTCCTTAAGGGGAGACACTGCAGGTGAATAGGGTAAAAAAATTAACTAATAGATATCACAATGAAACTTCCCCAGTTGATTAGTTATATTAAGACAAGACTTTTTTGTATTACAAGTTTTCTGAAATTGTATGTTTAAATATGCAAATGAGGCATGATCTACTTAAATATGCACTAATTTGCATATAATTCCAGGACAGAAATCTGAACATTGGATAAAGCCATTTTCAAAATTATAGTTTCATTTTGTTGACATATTAGAGCCAAAGGTTATTACAGAGGGGATTTTGGATATCTCTTTTTATCACTCCATAAATCAGAAAATACTCCATTCAGTCCATTTTATGGTAAAATTCCATATTTCGCCATGTTTTTAGGAATAAAATGTGATATAAATCAGGGTATGAATGCGATATCAACAAACCCTTCTGTAAATACCTTCAGAACATAGATATGAATAGAACTGGAAGGTTTGGTGTATGTGAGTGCTACTGAAGTGGAGATTTCTGGCTCAGAGTATGAGGAAAAACTCTTAAAACTCATTTTTGGGAAAACGCCTTCAAAGTTCTGTATTGTAAAATGCCATACTTTTTTTTTTAAACGGATATTTACAAACACAATACCTAATGAAACCATTAGTAATAGACAACCTAAACACATGCCTGAGAACTGAATAATAATAATAATGATGTTATTGAACTGAACAGAACTACACACAGGCTACAAACAGTGTAGTACAGTAATAGGCAAAAAATATTTGAATAGATATCACTATGAAACTTTCCCAATTTGTTATGTACATATAAACTAAGAAAAAATATATTGCAAGTTTTCTGAAATGTATGTTTATATATGCAAATGAGGCACTTCCCCATTAAATATGTGTACATTTATGGATGCAATAAGGCAAAATTATGTAAAATAAACAACTAAATGTGTGTTATTGATGTTTTATTGTCACTAGTTTCATAGAAGACATGTTTAGGAAGCAAAATATAACAAAATCTCAAAATCAACAAAAAAAGTATATTTGACTATTCACCTGCAGTGTCTCGCCTTAACTGTCTCAGGTGGTAGAGGCGCTGCTTCGCCTTCTTTACGACTGAGTCTATGTGTGTTGTCCATGTCAGGTCCTCTGAGATGTGGACCCCCAGGTACTTGAAGCTGCTCACCCTGTCCACGGTAGCCCCTTTATCCTCAGTGGTGTGTGTGTCCCCTGCTGTGTTCTCCTAAAATCCATGATCAACTCCTTGGTTTTACCAATGTTCAGGAGCAGGCTGTTGTCCTGACACCAGCGTTCCAGTACCTCAACCTCCTCCCGATAGGCCTTCTCATCGTCTCATCAGCCCCACCACCACTGTGTTGTCCGCAAACTTCACTATGGAGTTGGAGCTGAACTTGGCCACACAATCATGTGTGTATAGTGAATACAGCAGGGGGCTCAGAACACAGCCCTGGGGGGACCCGATACTGGAGGTCTGACCCCCCACCCTGACCGCCTGGGGCCTTTCACTCAGAAAGTCCAGTATCCAGGCGCTCAGAGCGGAGCTCAGACCCAGTTCGATCAGCTTGTCCACCAGTCTGGTGGGGACTATGGTGTTGAACGCTGAGCTATAGTCAATGAACAACAGTCTCACATAGCCCCCCTTCTGGCAGTCTAGGTGAGAGAGGGTACTGTGTAGTACTTGGGAGACCGCATCGTCAGGCCTGTATGCAAATTGCATAGGGTCCATATCACTGGGGAGGGAGGCACAAATGTAATCCTTAACCAGCCTCTCAAAACATTTCATGACCACACAGGTGAGTGCCACCGGTCTGTAGTCATTAAGACCTGTTGGGAAGGATTTCTTTGGTACCGGTATTATAGTCAGTGGACACCTTGAAACAGGCAGGGACCACGGACTCAGCTAGGGATAGATTAAATATGGTGGTTAACACTGGGGCTAGCTGGTTAGCACAGGACTTAAATATACGTCCTGTTATCCCATCTGGGCCAGCTGCCTTTCTGGTGTTCACCCGCATAAATGCTCTTATCTCACTATGTTCCGTCAATGAGAGTGCCCCCGCCCCCCCGCGGATGCCTCCCCCCCCCTCCACGAAGGCCGGCGAGTCAGTGACGTCGTTAGCCGGTGAGCTAGTGTCGCTACTATTTGCACCAAACCGTGCGTAAAAGGAGTTGAGCTGGTCCACGAGAGAGGCGTCGGCACTCCCCATTGAGAGGGTGCTGACTTTGTAGTCAGTTATTGTCTGTAGTCCTCGCCATAAACCTCTTGTGTCATTCTGGGCCATTTGTGCCTCCATCTTGTCAGCGTATGTCCTCTTAGCAAGTTGTACAGCTTTGCGCAGAGTATAGACTGTAGCCTTATACTCCTCCATGTTTCCTGACGCTCTGCCCAGGTTATAAGCAATGGTGTGAGTTTTCAGAGCCGCTCGGATAGTACTGTCAACCCACGGTTTCTGGTTCGGGAAGACCCGGACCTTTTTCGTGAGGACAATGCTATCCGCTAGTGTTGTTATGAAACTCACGACAACATCAGCAAACTCACTGACGCCACTGGAGCTCGCCTCGAACTCCCCCAGTCGACGTCATCGAGTGCGTCCTGTAGCGTGGCCTCTGATTGGTCGGACCACTTCTTTACCTCACGTGACACGACAGCGTCACGTGATCTCTGCCTGTAAGCGGGGATAAGCAAGATGGCGTCATGATCCGATGTGCTTGTAGCTCCCGCTAATGGAGGGGCCGGTACTGCCTTGTAACTGGCCCTAAACGGGGTGTAGCAGTGGTCGAGCGTATTTCCTCCCCTTGTGGAGCAAGCGATGTGCTGAAAAAAGTTAGGCATCACTTTCTTCAGGTTCGCTTGATTGAAGTCGCCGGCTACTATCATGGCTGCATCTGGGTGCTTGTTCTGTTGTTTAATTAGATGTCCGCTTGAGGTGGGATGTACACCGCCGTCATGAAAATGGCGGTGAATTCTGTGGGGAGGTGAAACGGGTGACATTGAATCGATAAATGATCTAGGTCCGGCGAGCATGAACGGGACAGGATTTTTATTTCCTTCGGATTGACTCAGTTTTTATTGGTCAGAAGACATAATCCTCCTCCAACGCTCTTGCCGGATTCTTCTGTGCGATCCGCTCGAAAGACTGAGAAGGAGTCCGACGGAGATATTACGTGGTCTGGAGTCAGTCGCGGACTGGGACCATAATTCCTACCGGGAATTTGACTCAGGCAGGCCAGGCCAAACCAGGCCAGGGCAGGCCAGGCCAGGCCAGGCCAGGCCAGGCCGCCTGTATCAGTTCCGCAACCGTTTCCATTTCCGGGCCGCTGGAGTTCGCCGCTGGAGTTCGCCTCGCCTTTCACATCGCTGCCGTTGGCGAAAGCAGGATGAGGCGAGACCGTAGATTTCGCTGTGTATCATTTAATCATTTATCATTTAACATTTGAAAGGCATACATTGTTGTCATACAGAAGTACAGAATACTTTTATCCAAAATGCTTCTTACTGTTACACTGTTAGAGACTGTGCTAGACAAATGAATGACTAGAAATGATGGAATAGATTTACCAAAAAAAAAGGTGTTTAACCTGCTCATACCTTATTAAAAGCGTGCGGCAGGAGCAGCACGGATAACTTGTGCTTCCATTCAAACAGACGGCAACACATGTGACGTCAAGTCTCGCTCGCGTGAGACTTCCTCTCTAGATACTCTTCAATACATGGCCAGGGTACTCCTGGGTCCTAGTGCCCCCCGATGTTACACTATATGTCATGCACATGTATTTTATATGTTAATAAAATTGCATTTATCTTTAGTCCTAATTCTGTCACTGTTTGATGTCACAAAGAAGGGTGTATCCGAAAGCTGCCTACAACATTTGTGATGAAAAAGTAAACAAATAATTAACTGTATTAGACACTTGTTAATGATGAATAGGCTTCACTTTAGATTGGCCCCCACGATAGCATCTGCAAATGATTTATAGATGTTTTATGAATGTCTTAACAAATCATTTGTTGAACATGAAAAATAAATGGAGATACACTATAGTCGATTTTTCATATCCATTTTTCAAAGCATCTACAAATGTGTTACTACACATTAAACAACATTATTTAATGATGAACAAATCAAGTACAAACAATGTTGATAATGAGTTATAAATAATGTAGAACTAATCTGTAAATGTTATACAAATATAGTTATAAATGATTTAATAATCATTTATGAATGTATATAAATGGTTTGTTCATGATTAGTGCATTATCCACTAATGCGTTATAAATACTTTGTAAATGGTATACAAATATAGTTATAAATGATTCAATAATCATTTATGAATGTATATAAATGGTTTGTTCATGATTAGTTCATTATCTACAAATACCTTATAAATGTATTATAACGGGGTGTTATTATAAAGTGCTACCAATGTAAATGTAAATATAATATAAACCGTAATATAAACTGTGTTGTGGAATATTTAAAATGAGCCATGACAGTGAACTGTAGAAATTGAGATCGAGTCAGTTGTATATAAAAACATAGAACATAGTTTAATATCTTTAATATGCTTCCACAGAGATCAGTTTATAGAGAGACACACACGCGTCTGACCAGAAAGTGACAAAGAGCTCTTGATCAGACACACATTAAATACATAATTGATATGACGTACATGAGACACCAGATATGACAGAAAAGGTCAACAAAATATGCCCCAGTTAGGGAATGAATAACAAGATTGGCTCAATAGCCTTTGTTATGTCTTAACTGCAGAGGGAAATAGCCTTGGTCATATTGTCACCAGACCCCAATGAAAAGTACCCCAGTCTACAGCTAGGAAGTGCAAGCGCACAGGTGTACTTTCCAAAGAGCTCAGCTGAACTACCACAACAGATTCCCCAGGACCACAGACAGACAAGGAGAGAATGTTTAGCAAAAACAAGCAATACTTTATTACATAATATACAAATTCATAAACCTACCTAAACACTATTAGACTAGATTAAAATACCCACGCCTCTTAAGCCTAGGGTAGTTTAAAAGGAGGAAGTGCTCCATGCCCCGTAAACCCACCCCCAGACTGTTACTCCCACCCACGCCACCTATCCCCGCCCCTGAGACACTACACACGTGAAGGAAAAAGAGTCTGCCCTGCACACAGGTCTTATGACTATCAAACGTCAACTTAGAATCACACTATACCACACGGTTCACTGCAAACATCCTGAAATAAGCATCGATATCACACTATCCCTCGGGGAGCCACAGCAAATGATTTAGGGAGAATATAGGTAGATAAATACACACTAAGTGTTCACACGGTAAATTAAGGGGATTTGGATAGGATAGTGGGTGTTGTTCACCGCTAGGGGTTGTGACCTAGGCCTAGAATACTCCTCCCATATCCTAACCTAGGTCTGGGGCAGTGGAAGCGCTGAGTTACAAACAATACAAAAAAGGTTAATGATGACCGGGGCCCGAAGCTGAGGGCCGGAAGGACGCCACCTCCTTCCGCTCCCGTAGCCCCTCTCGGCTTCAGGCTAAAAACTATTCGGTCTGTACTGGGGTGTTTTAGGCCCTCCAAGCACCAGGCGTGCAATAATGTCCTTCCGCCTGTAATGAAAGGCACAGTCAGTAAGAGCAAGGTTCCCCCCGTTCACGGGTTTGTCAAAATGCACAATGGATTAGATATCCTCCATATGATTTAGAAAAGAGAGAAAAGGTAGTTCACAGAGGATGGAGAATCCACAATACTAAGTTACAGTCATCGACAGTATTACTGGCTTTACTGTATGCCGTTCCGATAATCTTCAGCTTCACGCCACTAATAATATTCCTAATTCAAATGCAGTCACCGTTCGTCTATGTCTTCATTTACCACTCGGGAAAATAGTTTGTTTGTTTAGGCACGTATTCCACTGTCTTGCGTTCTTTACTCACGGCGCCCGGTGTGGCGATAATGTCCCTCCGGTCTGAAGCTCCACTCGTTTCCACTCTGGAGGAAACACAGCAGTCGCCGCTATGAACTGGTTCCACTGGAGGAAAGGTAAAAACACAAAAAGAGCTGTGTGTCCTCGCAACCCTGCGTCCTCTGCTACCGTCCTCTCGACTCCCCTTTTCGTTCTGGAAGCAGCAATAGCGCCGTGTGTACCAGCAATATCACCAGTCGACGTCCTCGGGTTTCTCTTTACTCCTCTGCTCCGGGTCTCGTCCTTCTGTGTCTCGCCCCCAGCTGACAATACTCGCCTCCCTTTTGAGCGAGTTCGCGGGGTTCCAGGGCACCGCCCCTATGCGCCAGCCAGCCAATCAGCTTCCTCCAACGGCACAGCCTGTAACGCAAGAGAGGGAATTCCCATGGGTAGATCCCACCGCTCCATGAATACACACAGACACACACATACCCCCACCCGCGACAATATCTCCTCAACCTTGGTTCGTTAAAGAGACACACACAGACTGTAGCCTAGTGTCTGGGCTGTAGTCATTCAGACTAGTTGATCATATTCATATTCATAGGATGGCGCTGCTACGACCGGCTGCCTTTCTGATCGCTCCGTCGAGACTGTGCTCACTTTTGTTAATTTTTATAGTTTTAAGAGTTTTATTTGCACCAACTGTTGGTGCATTATATGTGTATGACCGTCAGTCAATCATTGACATTGGATTAAGGAAAACTTACCGACTGGATTACTCCCTGGATCAGCTCTCTGAACCGCAGCAATGGCCTGTGGAGATTCTGAGGACAATGGGACCAGATCCTGACCCCAGGAACAAAGGAATCATCAGGCGGCGAGGGAAGAGAGCTGGAATCCGGAACAGACTGAGAACCAGACGACACCGAACGCCACTACCCAGTATATTGCTAGCCAATGTACAATCAATTGACAATAAACTGGACGACATCCGAGCAAGGATTAAATTCCAGAGAGACGTTAGAGACTGCAATGTTCTCTGCTTCATTGAAACGTGGCTGTCGCCAGAAATCCCAGATCACGCCATCCAACCGGCCGATCACTTCTTCATTCACCGCAAGGATAGAACAGCAGAGTCCGGCAAACAGCGTCGAGGCGGTATCGCCTTCATGTTGAACAACAATTGGAGCGATCCAGCCAACGTGAAGGAATTATCGAACCACTGCTGCCCCAACCTGGAATATATAACCATCAAGTGTCGACCTTTCTTCCTCCCGAGGGAGTTAACGGCGATCATCCTTGTCGGAGTGTATATTCCACCGCAAGCCAGCAATAGTGCCACGCTCTCCAGGCTCCACGACGAAGTAAACAAACTCCAAGCAGCGAACGTTAACGCCGCCATTGTAGTAGTGGGTGATTTCAATAGTGCCAATCTGAGAAAGGTTTTGCCTGACTTCTATCAGCATGTGACTTGTAACACCAGAGGCGGTAACATTTTAGACCACTGTTACACGCAATTCAAGGGTGGATACAAGGCTCATTCTGCTAGTGGCTTTGGGAAGTCTGATCATGCGGCCATCTTTCTTTCTCCAAAGTACAAACAAAAAATCAAGAGCACACCGGTAGTCTCGCGAGAGGTGCAGAAATGGGATGTGGCGTCAGAGGAGACGCTCCAAGCTGCGCTTGAGTGCACAGACTGGGGTGTGTTCCGCGACACAGATAACATTAATGTCTACACGGAGACAGTGCTGGACTTTGTTCGTACTTTGGTGGAAGAAACAATCCCCACTACCACAATTAAAGTTTACCCAAATCAAAAACCCTGGGTAGACAAATCCGTCCGTGAAGCTCTGAAAGCGCGCACCAAAGCATACAACGACGGCCTGGTGGCAGGCAACATGAATGACCACAAGGTGGCGCGATACAACGTAAGGAGGACAGTAATAGAGGAAAAACGGCGCTACAGGGATAAAATTGAACTCCAGTTTGAACAGGCCGACTCCAGAGCTATGTGGCAGGGGCTCAAAACGATGACAGACTACAA
The DNA here is from genome assembly GCF_963971535.1 of Notolepis coatsorum. Classification (NCBI taxonomy): domain Eukaryota; kingdom Metazoa; phylum Chordata; class Actinopteri; order Aulopiformes; family Paralepididae; genus Notolepis; species Notolepis coatsorum. The sequence continues at coordinate 111,915,084 of NC_140178.1, read as the reverse complement.
AGGCACCTCCCTCAAACTGAACAGTGACATCTCCTTAGCAAATGACCTCAATACCTTCTATGCGAGGTTTGATGCTGGTAATAACAACACCAGCCCACAAGCCACGGCAATGGGGGGGGGGGGGCTGCTGCTGATGGAGACTCAGTGTTCAGGGTAACAGAGCATGAGGTGAGGCGGACCTTTAAAAAAGTGAATATCAGGAAGGCAGCAGGACCGGATGGCATCCCCGGCCGCGTCCTAAAAGTCTGTGCCGACCAACTGGCCCCGGTATTCACTGACATATTTAACCTGTCCTTAGAACAGGCTGTCATCCCCACCTGCCTGAAGAAGTCCACTATTATCCCTGTACCCAAAAAATCCAAGCCTGCTTGCCTCAACGACTACCGCCCTGTAGCTCTCACCTCCATAGCCATGAAGTGCTTTGAGAAGCTAGTAAAGGGCTACATCTGCTCCTCCCTCCCCATCAACATGGACCCCCTGCAATTTGCATACCGCCCCAACAGGTCCACGGAGGACGCCATAGCCCATGTGCTGCACACAGCAGCATCACACCTGGACAAGAGGAAGGGGAACTATGTGAGAATGCTATTCATCGACTACACCTCGGCATTCAATACCATAGTCCCCTCCAAACTCATAGCCAAGCTCAGGGACCTGGGCTTGAACTATGACCTCTGCCAGTGGGTCTTGGACTTCCTGACGGGCAGACCCCAGGTGGTGAGAGCAGGCAACTGCACCTCCTCATCCATCACCCTCAACCAGTGGTGCAGTCCTAATATGGGAACTGGTAACACGCCACGTGCACGCGCACGCGCGCGCGGGTACGTGCATGCGCACAGAACTGATTTATACACACACACGCATGCACACACACACGCACACACACACACAAGCGCATATACGCAAGTGCAATCTTTCTATCATACAAGCTCTTCTTGCTCTCTATTTGTGTGAATGTGCGCGTGGAAAGCTGGCGCGCAGCACAGACGCTTGATTCAATATCATAAGCAGGTAGACCCCCATCACGAATTCCGAGCCACATTAGTATTCACCTCCACTGCCTGTGTCACACAGAATGAAGGGGGAGATGCATTCAGATAGCCAACACCCAGACACTTAGTCTACCTGCGCTTTTTGTTATGTAAAACGGTGGCCGGGTACTAGTCACAACGAATGGATACAGCGCATTTTTGTGTGCGCGTACACGCGAGTACACATCCGTGCGCGATCGCGCGTACTTCTGCCTCAGTGATCTGGTAACACGGCGTGTAACCGGGTGTGACCGCGACTGCACCACTGCCCTCAACATAGGGGCCCCCCAGGGCTGTGTTCTGAGTCCCCTCCTCTACTCCCTGTACACACACGACTGTGTGGCTCAGCGGAGTAGCAACACAATCATCAAATTTGCTGACGACACAGTGGTGGTGGGCCTGATCTCTGCAAACGACGAGAGGGCCTACCTGGAAGAGGTCAAGGTCCTGGCGGGATGGTGCCAGGAAAACAGCCTCTCCCTGAACGTCAGCAAAACAAAGGAGATGATTGTGGACTTCAGGAGGTCGGGGGTCAAGGACTACAGCCCCCTCAGCATCGACGGGGCACCGGTTGAGAGAGTGAACAGCTTTAAGTACCTCGGAGCCTACATATCCGAGGACTTGACATGGACCACACACATTGACAGTGTTGTGAAGAAGGCACGACAACGCCTCTACTTCCTCAGGCGCCTAAGGAAGTTCCAAGTCAGTCAGAAGATCCTTAAGAACTTCTACTCATGTACAATAGAGAGCATCCTGACTGGCAACATCACCTCCTGGTTTGGGAATAGCACTGCACAAGACCGAAGCAGACTACAAAGAGTGACACGTTCAGCCGAACGCACAATTGGAGGGGGGCTCCCCACCCTCCAGAACATTTACAACAAGCGGTGCAGGGGCAAGGCTAAGAGAATCATTAATGACTCCAGTCACCCGAACAACTGCCTCTTTGAACTGCTGCGGTCAGGCAAGCGATACCGGAGTCTCAAGGCAAGCACAGAAAGACTCAGAAGAAGCTTCTATCCCCAGGCCATCAGGCTGCTCAACGAACAATGAACACTGCACAACAACCATCAAACGCACATAGCACACACATCCACATGCACACACTCACTTTAAACAAACACACTGTAGCACCCACTCCCCACACTTTATAGCACACACTCACTTTAAACAAACACACTGTAGCACCCACTCCCCACACTTTATATTTATTGATAAAGGATTGCACTACAACTCGTACACCTTACTGTAAATTGTACCTAAATTGTACCTCATCCCATTTCTGCTTTGCACTATATAGTATTGAATATTAGTACACTGCATAGTATTGTATATTATATGGTAACTCAGTTACGTCTATTCTGCATCGAACATTGTACATATGTCTATACTGAACACTGTGACCTCATTTTCTACTTCTAATTTACATGCTATACTATGTTATTTGATACTTATCTTGTCTAGCACAGTCTCTGGACCGTAACAGTAAGAAGCATTTTGTATAAAAGTATTCTGTACTTCTGTATGACAACTATTAAAGAAACTTGAAACTTGAAACTATTAACTAGTCAAAAGCTGTACAGAGATTTAAACACAGATGGACATCGATAACATTTCCCTCACAACTGTTTAAAATATGATATAAAAAGTAATTGTTGAGAATATGAGGTTTCCTGTATGTCTCCCTACACTACGCCTAGAGAGCATCTGACACATTGACTAATCATGGTACATTGATTAGTCGCAGCTGTAGACGTGTTTACCTCATTGAGATCTGGGAATCAGTTGACCTCCAGCCGACCTCCAGCTGACTTCCCCAGGACTAGCTGACAAGACAACATCCAGGCACCGCCCCAGCTCTCTCCCAGTCTCCCATAGGTATGTGATGAGGAAAATCTGTTGTTGCGCTGATCTGCTGTTGATCTGTTGCTGTGTGAGAAGGGGTGGGGGTGGCGTATAGGGAGGTGTAGTGGTTACGTCATTGCTGTTTCCGGCCGGTCCACCTCGCAAAAACGTATTTCCCTATTGCCCATTTCTAAATCGCCTCGTTTAAAACAAATAAACCATGAACATTTGCATGGTGTACCTTTCTGTGCTTATTCATCCACAATCTATAGCTCAACATGAAAATATTCGCAATTAATCGTAAAAAAAAATCGACAAATTTAGTTTCAACCAAAAATGCTTAAACAATAATGTTAGTGATAGAAGGGAACTCAATTTGTGCAAAAATGGAAAGCTTTCCAATGTTCATGAGGCAGAATTGTTACAATAGCCGATAATCCATTTTCCCAATGATAAATCCCTATACGGGTGGACCGCGCGGGCGGTCCAAAGTGACGTCAGACTACACCTCCCTATGTGACAAGAGATTAGTGGGGGAGGGGGAGAGGGTAGAGCCATATGAAATCCGTTTCTTTTTTCTTCCAAATTCCATTTTATTTTTTTCCAAATTCGTTTTTTTCCGTTTTAATATTTCAGAATTCTGTATTTTGCTTTGTACACTCATTTTACCATCAGAAATAGTGTCTAATAAGTGGGAATGAATAAATGTCCACAATTTAATAGGATATAACAGTCCATTTAATAGGGCTGTCTTAAATACTTCGAAGCTTCGAAGCTTCGTTCGATGGGCATGGGATTCGAATATGAAAATAAAATTCGATTATAAAAAAAAAAAAAAAAAAAAAAAAAAATTGCTAAATCAACTCTGCCTCTCTTTAACTACAACAAGCAATGCTGTTTGTTATTTAAGATGAGGTCGGACTCGGCACTGACAGATTTGTGTTCATTGTGCTGCTTTTATAAAGCCTCAAATAATGACGGCTTACAATATTTCATGAAAGCAAAGTGTTTTGTTTGTCTAAGATTTAAAAAGGTTTAAACTTTACAGCACTGACAAAGTTGAACAAAGTGCTGTACAAGTCCCAAGTGCTTCACAGGCAGGTTAATAAAAAACTAAATAATATGATGCAAGATATCAAATTAAAAACACAGTAAAACAATGAATGTAATAAAAACAGGTAGGACACAGTAAAGCAAAGAGGATAGAAGGGCCAGGGGTCTAGTGGTGATTAAGTGGGGGGGGGGGGGGGGGGGGGGGGGGGGGGGAGACCAGGGAGAACAGGTACTGTAGGTTTTTAAAAGTGATTTAAAAGCCTGCACGGTCTGGGCGGCCCGTACGCTGAGGGGGAGGCTGTTCCACAGTCTAGGTGCTGCGGTGGAGAAGGCTCCATCTCCCCTAGTCTTGAGCCTAGTTCTAGGCACCACCAATAGCAGCTGGTCAGCTGATCTGAGGGATCGGTGGGGGGTGTGGCGGTGCAGGACCTCGGATAGATAGGGAGGAGCCGTGCCATTTAGTGATTTAAAAACATTTAGGGCTAATTTAAAATCTATTCTAAAACGAACAGGCAGCCAGTGGAGCGAGGCCAGAACTGGGCTGATGTGTTCATGTTTTTTTGTTTTGGTGAGGAGGCGTGTGTGGTAATATTGCCTTGGAATTTCATAATTAATATGTGTGAATAAATTAGAGAACCATACTGCAAAAAGGAATGTGTGCCCTTTCAACAGTAGAGGGTGTTTTAAGTGATACTGGTGTTACAGAAATAGTCAATAAACCCCCACTAACAAATGTACTCAGAACAAAGAGACAAAAGTCACACCTACTGTGACCAGATTACCGCAGAGGACAGCTGGTCTAACCAGAGACCTCATACTGGCTCTGACATTATAAGACAGGACAATCTATTAATCAACTGTTTAGTATCAAAAGGTCTCATATGATGTCTGGTATCAGTCTAAGAAAGCACTGACTGTACTTGGATGATATTAGACATCTATAGCCATATAGAAGGAATGTTAAAGTTATATATTATTCATTTAAGAGGAGATTTCTGTTGGGACAGACCCATCAGGAAGACAATGACGGGGGCCACTAGCGGCCCCTCTGGGTATTGAGTCAAGATCCACACAGGAGATCAAAGCCCCAACAGGAAGAAAACACCAACCCCCCACAGAAGGCGCCCACAGGAGATATATGATTGGATCAACTGTAATAGTGCTATTTTGGCTAGACATGATAGGATATAAGGAAGAGACAAATTGTAATTCGGGAGCTCTCAGGCCGGACCCAACCACAGGGGGTCTGGGGGCTCCACCGCTTCGTCCACCCAGAGACTACTGTGAGCTGATTGCATTTTACGTGAGTAAATCATGGGAAAACACCATTTGTTGTTTAAAGTTTAGTGTAAATCCTTAATATCTGAAACCAGATTTACTCATGTATAAATGTGTACAGCATAGTCAATGTATGTTCAAATTATGTTAACCAAGTGACTGTTTGATGTGCAGTATTTAGGTTTGAGATGCAAACCTGATTGTTGATTCCTGTACACAGCAGCCATGTTGATGTTTTCTGATAAATCCTTTGTTCTATTCACCTTGGACTCCTGGCTCTGATCAAATAAATCAGCTGAGTTGAACTACAATTCTGGTTTGTCTGGCCTACACGTTTTATTCCTCATCTGCTAAAGTCTGATGAGGAGACCAACAATTCTATCAAGTATGAATCTTTCCTCCTCCTTCCAGATAGTCAATCTCATTGTGTTGTGCTACAATAACCTCAAATTATTGTAGAAAGTCTGTGGGAATTTACCACAGAAATGGTGCCGTTCTTCCCTACCCTTTGTGTCTCCCCCTGAAAAGGTGCGGTGGGGTCTTGTCATATGTATCATATCTGGACCTTGCTGTGTGTTGGGGACACGGGGCAAAGAGCTGGGGTGTTGCTGCGTTTGAAGTGATTAACGATGGGCTTGTTGTCTGAATGGAGGAGGGAGAGGGACAGGATGAGGTTGGTTGTGTACGCCACTGTTTGGGGCCCACGGTGAATATGGCTTCTGCATGCATGGGTCAGGGGGTTGCGGTGTCTTAAGGTTAGGATGTCCGGAGGTATGACGATCGCGCTTGTTGTGCAGTGAACATGCAAACGTGGGCTTTTTGTGTTTGTATGTTCATTCAGACACAGGAGGCCGGTCTCGGCCCAGCGGGCCACGGGGGTTGGGTTGGTTAACTCGTATGGAATATACTTTATGAACTATACGGGGGAGTTGCACCAAGAAGGTTGGTGGCGCACAGACTATCTGGTCATGATGTGAAGGGAGATAGCGTCGCATGACGGCAGGTAAAAGGCTTTTCTGGCTAGGAAGCGCGGCGATCTGGTGTGTGCGACAGGGGCGCGTTCTGAGTATATAAATTCCTTAAAAATTATTCTCAGGAAGAGGGCGCGGGTAATGGTTGATTAAGATTTTTTTGTTCTGAATGGGGAGAGAGCTGTGTATAAGAAGAGCTCTGTTGTTATTTAGAACATGCAAATCAGGTATGGTAAAGATGAGTTTGGCCCCTGCATGATCGGGGAACTTGGTCTGTGCGATTACAGGAATAACACGTAGTAATTAATAGATGGTAGGGGTGCCGGTGTGTTCAAGAGGCTCAATAATAGAATGGTTTACTGGCTGATCGCGTGATAGTCAGGACGTGTCTGCGGGAACCAATCGGCCGAATTAAATGAAGATATATATTCGTCCTTAGGTATAATATCGAATTGGGTCCGGAGATCCCTTTTTAATCTTGAGCGAAACCGGCCTGTTGATTAATTACGTTCGCTGTGATACAAAAACAATTCGGTCGAACTGACTGATAAGTACTTAATGGTTTTGTTATGATATTTTAATGACCAACGGACATATGTTTGAGGCGAGTCCCTGCTGGTGGTTGGGGCTGGCTGGCTTAGCTCTGTGGAAAAGTCCGCGGTGAAGCTGGGGACGTTACGATGGCGTTATGAGAGAATTGTTTAAACACTGTGGCGGCGATTGCAGGTAAGGCGAATTTAGACGTGGACTGGAGAGATTGTTGCCGTTTTGAGGGTTATTATTGATGCAGTAACGAGGGTATAATATGATATTAGGGATTCGCTGCTTGGTGACGTCATAGTGTTGTGGAGAGTATGTAACGTTCGCGGTGCTATGGAGTGAGGCGGAGAAGGTAGGAGAAAGGATTCGTGTTGAACTATATGTGCGGCGTTGGTTGGTATATTTGTTTTAAAAATTATTTTCTGTTAGAGTGGTTGGCTATTTTAAGCTTGTGTGAGTTGTTTATGCTTTGGATGGTACTGAGCGAATTGCGTGGATGAGCGGATCTTGAAAGGCACGGCTCCCGTGAGGGCCTTGAACGTCGCATTAGAGCTGGCTAAAGCTAGTTAGCTTGCATGCCGTTGTTTTGTGGCGTTTGGGGGCGGCATATGTCACGTTTCGAGTTTTGAGGATGGTGTTGGGGAAGGGGTAGATAACGTGGTAGATAACGTGATAAATGTCGTGGCAGATTATGAATATCGGGGCAGGTTATGAATGTCGTGGCAGACCTTGGTTGTCATAGCAACGTTAACAGCAGTGGATTGGGTCTGGTGCATTCGGTATAGTTCGCTCAGGGGATAGAAATAACGGGTAAGAGGATATTCTGCATTATGTAATATGGCGGTATTTGTATATTGTGCATTGTATTTTTGTGTAAGCAGGGGAAGGGATGTGACATGTATAGTGGTTAGGTTAGGGGTGATAGTCAGTAAGGGTTTACTTAGGGTGCAAACAATACAGTGAGCCTATTGAGGAGGAATGAAATAATGGATACATTGCCTATGATAGATCTGGGGTTCACAAACCGGCTATAACTGGGTAGTTTGTATTAGAGTCTTTGATGCACAGGGGTATATTTTTAACCAGGGGGGAATGAGTAAGTACAGCTCAATACACACAATTGTTAAGGGGATGCAGACCAGAGGAAGACTTTTGTCTTGTTTACATCAGGGTCCCCCAGTTTCACACGTGTATGAGGAAAGGAGCATTTAAAACTAACCACTATAAATGTTATGCTAGCTTGAATTAAGATGCTTGTATAGAATGCATTGATGTTGAAATGTCAGATGTTGATACTTGTTATAGCTTTAATAACACTGGAGATTTAAATAGGATAATGTTTATATTATTTGCTAAATGTTTTTGTAGTGGAATTTGATACAAGCCCGGTTGTGAAGCAGGATAATTTACTGATGCTTGTTTTAGATTGTTAAATCTTTAATACACTGTTAATATGGTTAGGACATGTGTTTATGCTTGTTTTAGATTGTTAAATCTTTAATACAGTGTTAAAATGTTGACACAAGCCTCCGACTTGTAGGATAATTTATTGATGGAGGCTTGCTGAAGATGACAAATTTTGACATGATTGTTTTTATTAATCCTTAATAATTTTATACGCTGGGGAGGGGGTTGACCTTCTCCCTGGGAATCTGGGGAGGGGGTTGACCTTCTCCCTGGGAATGTGTGATTAATTCAAAAACCTGGGGGCGGCTTGCCTCTGGGAAGATGAGAAGTGTGATTAACCATTTAATGATTTACAGGTTATTTCATGAAGTGAGGAGATAGGGTCTTTGTGTCAAAAGCCTTTATGCTCAGGGGAGACTGTATGCATGGAGCATGAAAGAGGCAAAAGTTGAGAAGGTTATATTACCCAGGGGGGTAGGAATCCTTTTGAGGCGGGTCAATATGCCCAAGGGGGGTCAGGATGTACAACTGCTTACAAAGGCGGTTCTTATATGACAGGATGACGTGAGATTAGATGCAACAGGAGAGAGAGGTCAGAGGTGAAGATGCAGGAGGCAGTTGTAGAGTGAGAGAACAGTTGGCAGTTATTTTTATGACAGGGGAAATGTTGAGACAGGGAGCGTGCTAATACAGAACACAGCTGATGGAGGGGTGAGCACAGTAATTGAATTAGGATAGCCAGCTCAGATGAGGTTAATTACATTGGGGGGCTACCTGTTTGATTAGAAGGATTAGCTTTGGCTCTCAGGACACTGGGTATGTTTTGGGGTCTATCGCTGAGGGGGTTCCCAGACTTCCTCTGGATGTGAGGAGTAGAAGATACAGTGAGAACTGTATGGTGAGAAAGTGTGAATTGTATTAAGCCAGGGATGAGTGTAGCCTGATGAGAGAGTAGAAGAGATGAGAGCAGGAAGGAAGGGAAACTAACGTTGTCTGTGGAGTGTTTACCTAGAAATGTGAGGATGAGCTGAATGTCCTTTTGATTTCAGTGAATGATTGAGCGGGGGATGGTGGCCAGGAAGCTTACCCATTCACACACAGACACACACACACACACACACACGGACACACACACACAGACACACACACACGGACACACACACACATGGACACACACACACAGACACACACACGCACACACAGACACACACAGACACATTCACACAATTTGATCACACATGCATACACGCACACAACTTAGCTTTCACTTAAGGTGAAACTAGTCTTAAAAATAACAAAATGTGTTTAGGTAAGGAGTGTATCGAACCACTTGGGTTATACCATTATCATTTATTTCATATCATTTGTTTTACTGAAGGAGTTTGTCTTTATTACTTTCATTTGATTTGATTTCTGTTGAATGTTTTGCAGGGATGAAGTATTGAAGTTAAATTTTTAGATTTCTTTTCTATTTTTGATCTATGATTGTGTGGCCTGAATGGGTGTGAATGGAGACTGTAGAGAGAGAATGTGCTGGCTTAAGAGGTGTCAAAGTCACTGACATGTGTGAATGGGACGGTTGGGTTTTGGAAAACCTGGTTTTTATTTTATTTCATTGATTGACTGTTTTAGGTATGAAAGGTTTAGATGTAGAGTTTTGATTTCTTTTCTTTTCTTTCTAAATAACCATTAAGGTGGTCTGCGGTTGGAGCTGGTTAATTTCATTTGATTGGCTTTCACATCTGTTGGAATGTTTTTTTGATTATTTGCCTTTTGTTTGTTGTTTCTCTGTCATGATCTGGTGAGAGGACTGTTGGAGCGTGGGATGCATTGGGACAGATCGATGGCAGTTAAGTGGTCCCATTACGTTTTGCATAATGATTAACCATTTGGCGTCTCTTGAGAAATATTTGACATATTGTATAAGGAAAATTTGTTCTGTGTTTTTGTTCCCTTGCAGTTCAGTCGGAGAGGGAGGAGGGACCATCACAAGTGGAGGGATCATGGGGAAAATGTGTAGGAATACATTTCATTAGATTATGACACGATGGTGTGAACCCGTTCAGTCAGTTCCTGTGGGAGATTGTTGGATTATGAAGAGAGGTCGCTTGGGACGCTACCCCTCCTTCAGTATAGCCCCGGATACAAAGGCCGGGGGTTTGAGCCAAACCTCCAGACTGACGGAGTCGTTCGTCTGTAGATCCATGGAAATACAGTCATGGGACAGAATATGACAAGGTCCAGGCCTACAAACGTTGGCTTCAGCTGAGGCTGGCCGACATGGGGTGGAGGGGGGGGGGGCGAAAACGGTCGGAGACTGTGCAACCAAAGCATTGAACAAGGGCCTCTGTGTGATTGTTTGGTATGTTGGACGGGAGGTGACTGAACGGTAACAACTGGTATAGATTATGACACAACGCAAGAGTACTGAACTAAACACATACACATAGGTAGGAGATTAGGTGTAGGTTATGGCCGGTAATTTCTGGTGAACATTTTTTTTCCCTTGGGTGCTGCTCCGCCCTCCCTGTCCGTCTGTGCGCAGAGGTGGTAAGGTTTATGTCCATAGGGATGTTCATAAAAGGGGGGAGAGGTGAGAAGACCAACTGAGTTGATTATGCAAAATGTGATTGGGCTGACTTGGAAAAGGAATTAACAGGAGAGGAGAAGCAAAATGTATGAAAGAATGAATACTAATTTCTGTCTCCCCAGATCATGTAAACGGATACCATAATTTTAAAAAATTGTGTTTTATTTGAAATGTGTAATGTTTAGATGTACCAAAGAAAAATGGAAAAAGAAAAAATGGAGAAATTTTGAAAAAATGAATTTTAATTTTGGGAAAAAATGAATTTTATTATGTATGGTTAGTATGAAAATCAAGTCAATATACAGTATATGACAATGTGAATTGCCAAAGTGGGGAATGTGGTAATATTGCCTTGGAATTTCATAATTAATATGTGTGAATAAATTAGAGAACCATACTGCAAAAAGGAATGTGTGCCCTTTCAACAGTAGAGGGTGTTTTAAGTGATACTGGTGTTACAGAAATAGTCAATAAACCTCCACTAACAAATGTACTCAGAACAAAGAGACAAAAGTCACACCTACTGTGACCAGATTACCGCAGAGGACAGCTGGTCTAACCAGAGACCTCATACTGGCTCTGACATTATAAGACAGGACAATCTATTAATCAACTGTTTAGTATCAAAAGGTCTCATATGATGTCTGGTATCAGTCTAAGAAAGCACTGACTGTACTTGGATGATATTAGACATCTATAGCCATATAGAAGGAATGTTAAAGTTATATATTATTCATTTAAGAGGAGATTTCTGTTGGGACAGACCCATCAGGAAGACAATGACGGGGGCCACTAGCGGCCCCTCTGGGTATTGAGTCAAGATCCACACAGGAGATCAAAGCCCCAACAGGAAGAAAACACCAACCCCCCACAGAAGGCGCCCACAGGAGATATATGATTGGATCAACTGTAATAGTGCTATTTTGGCTAGACATGATAGGATATAAGGAAGAGACAAATTGTAATTCGGGAGCTCTCAGGCCGGACCCAACCACAGGGGGTCTGGGGGCTCCACCGCTTCGTCCACCCAGAGACTACTGTGAGCTGATTGCATTTTACGTGAGTAAATCATGGGAAACACCAATGGTTGTTTATAGATTAGAGTAATGTACAGATCCCTGATCTGTAAACCAGATTTACTCATGTATAATGTGTACAGTAAACCATGTATGTTCAAATTATGTTAACCAAGTGACTGTTTGATGTGCAGTATTGAGGTTTGAGATGCAAACCTGTTTGTTGATTCCTGTACACAGCAGCCATGTTAAGGTTTTCTGATAAATCCTTTGTTCTATTCACCTTGGACTCCTGGCTCTGATCAAATAAATCAGCTGAGTTGAACTACAATTCTGGTTTGTCTGGCCTACACGTTTTATTCCTCATCTGCTAAAGTCTGATGAGGAGACCAACAATTCTATCAAGTATGAATTCTTTCTCCTCCTTCCAGATAATCAATCTCATTGTATTGTACTACAATAACCTCAAATTATTGTAGAAAGTCTGTGGGAATTTACTACACGTGCGGCTGCGTTCTGCACCAGTTGTAAGCGGCAAAGCAGGTATTTGGGGGTATGTCAATGCCTGCAGTAGTCGAGGCGAGTGGTGACAAAGGCATGTATCACCGTCTCTAGGAGGTATGCCTTTGTCTTCGCCAGGAGTCTGAGGTGGTAAAAACAGTTTTTGACTACGGCGCTAACCTGTTTATCGAATTTAAAATTGCTGTCGAAGATGACCCCGAGGTTCCTGACAGAGGTGGAGAGGTTTGGACCCAGGGGACCAAGTGCGTCGATGAGGGGGGCCGGGGGGGCACTATTAAAAACAATGACCTCTGTTTTCCCTTCGTTTAGTGTCAGGGAGTTTTCAGACATCCAGCACTTGATCTCTGCCAGGCAGTCAAGTAGTGGTTGTATTGATGTTTTCTAGGGATGCTAGATTTTTTTTTTATCGATACCGATATACCGATATTGTCCAACTCTTAATTTCCGATACCGATATCAACCGATATCAACCGATACCGATATATGCAGGGTTTCCCCCCCCAAAAAACAGAATAATTTCAGGTAATTAACATTACATATCTCTTGTCGTGTAATTAACACAACATTATGCATACTTTGACAACAATAAATAAAATAATAATTTGTTCTTACTTGCTTGCCTGGGTAAATAAAGGTTAAATAAATGTAAAAAAAAAAAAAATAAAAAAAATTGAAAACCGATACCGATATTTTCTGATATCACATTTTTATGCCAATATCGGCCGATAATATCGGACATCCCTAATGTTTTCCCTTGGGTGGGTTTTAGGGGGAGGTAGACCTGCACGTCATCGGCGAAGCAATGGAATGAGATGCTATGTTTTGCCAAGAGGTGGACTGACCAGAGGTGGACTGACCGGAGGTGGACTGACCAGAGGTGGACTGACCAGAGGTGGACTGACCAGAGGTGGCCGGAGGGACTGACCAGAGGTGGACTGACCAGAGGTGGACTGACCAGAGGTGGACTGACCAGAGGTGGACTGACCAGAGGTGAACTGACGCTGTGGGACTGACCAGAGGTGGACTGACCAGAGGTGGACTGACCAGAGCTGGACTGACCAGAGCTGGACTGACCAGAGGTGGACTGACCAGAGCTGGACTGACCAGAGGTGGACTGACCAGAGGTGGACTGACCAGAGGTGGCCTGACCAGAGGTGGACTGACCAGAGGTGGACTGACGCTGTGGGACTGACCAGAGGTGGACTGACCAGAGGTGGACTGACGCTGTGGGACTGACCAGAGGTGGACTGACCAGAGGTGGACTGACCAGAGGTGGACTGACCAGAGGTGGCCGGAGGGACTGACCAGAGGTGGCCGGAGGGACTGACCAGAGCTGGACTGACCAGAGGTGGCCAGAGGGACTGACCAGAGGTGGCCTGACCAGAGGTGGCCGGAGGGACTGACCAGAGGTGGACTGACCAGAGGTGGCCGGAGGGACTGACCAGAGGTGGCCGGAGGGACTGGCCAGAGCTGGACTGACCAGAGGTGGCCAGAGGGACTGACCAGAGGTGGACTGACCAGAGGTGGCCGGAGGGACTGACCAGAGGTGGCCTGACCAGAGGTGGCCGGAGGGACTGACCAGAGGTGGACTGACCAGAGGTGGCCGGAGGGACTGACCAGAGCTGGACTGACCAGAGCTGGACTGACCAGAGGTGGACTTGGGGCCGGTTCTAGGCATAAGCAGTATAGGCAAATGCTAAGGGCGCCACCACCTAGAGGGGGCAACAAAAATGAAAAATATATATATATATATATTTCTTTATAATTTTAATAATTTTTTACTAATACTACTAGTTATTTCGAAATACTGAAGTCTTATCTATAGTACAGGTCCAACGTTTATAACAATCCCATGGAAAATGAGTGTTTTACAACGGCTCATTCATTTGGACGGTGAGTGAGAAATGGACCTGTCTCAAAACCCTGCCCCTTTTCTTGATCCTCCAATCACAACTGTCGCTTACCTCGGACAAACCAAGTTTGTCCGAGGTAAGCGACAGTTGTGATTGGAGGATCAAGAAAAGGGGCAGGGTTTTGAGACAGGTCCATTCTCCAAACAAACAACTTCTTCGTCTTCTTCTCCCCCTTTACCGTGTGGAACAGAACAGCCCTCGCGTAATATACCATTAGCTCCAGAATTTCATTGGCTACAAAAATGGTCAATCATACCGTGGTCACTTGTCCGAAACCGACACTCATTGGTTGTTCGCTGTTTGGCCTTGTAACCCGAGACTGGAAGCACGTAATAGGTTGAGTATAGGGTGAATGAATGAATGAATGAATGAATGAATGAATGAAAACTTTATTTAACAGATTGCAGAATGGGTACAATACAGTACGAGAAATATACATATACGGCGGGGAGAGAATATATACATGCGGTGGGGAGGAGACTGTCTATTAGGAGGTGGTGGGGGTTTGGACATTTACGGTGGCCAGTTTCGAATTGCAGCCTCCCGTAGGTGCTCTTTAAGAGCGGTTTTGAATGTGGGTTGGGATTCACATTCCTTTACAGCTTTGGGTAGGGCGTTCCACATTGATGTGGCATAATTGCGAAACATGTTTAGTCCCTTGTTTGAGCCGAATCTGGGTTTAACATGATTTGTTGAGCTTCCTCTGGTGTTGTGGTCATGGTATTCACTGACCTTTGGGAAGTATTTTGACATGTACATGGGTACCTTAGTCGTATAGTGTATCTTGTAGACCAGGCCCATTGCAAGTTGCTGTACTCTGTCGTCTACTCTAAGCCATCCTAGGTTGTCAAAGTGGGCAGGGGTGAGGTGGGTTCTAGGGGTAAGGTCAAGTAGTAGTCTGACTAGTTTGTTTTGTGATGTTTGTAATCTTGTTTTTAGCGCCTTTGAGGTGCTTTGGTACCATGAGGTGCAAGCATAGTCTCGTAGTACCCTTGAATGACTGCTCCTGCCAGAGTCTTCAGGGTATTCTTGTTTACCAGAGGAGATCCGGTACAAGAATCTAGTTCGTTGGTTGACTTTTTTTTATTACATTGGATGCCATTTTGTCACAGGAAAGATTTGCCTCTAGGATGGAACCCAGGTAGGTAAGAGTCATTTGCATAACTTAGGAACAGTAGCGGTCCTAGTATGCTTCCTTGTGGAACACCACAGCTCACTGTGAGGGGGGGGGGGGATAGAGTACCGTTTACCTCCACCATCTGTTCTCTCCCCTCCAGGTAGGCTTGCATCCAGCTCACTGATAAACTATCAAAACCAATTGCTTTTAGCTTGCCAATCAGAATGGAGTGATTGACAGTGTCAAAGGCCTTTTGTAGGTCCATCATGACCATGCCGCAGTATTTGCCCGCGTCCACCTCTTGTTTGATGTGGTCGTTCAAATAGAGAGGGCATGTGTCAGTGGAGTGGGATGTTCTGAAGCCAGATTGGAATTCGTAGATTCGATTTTTTTCTGCCAGGTACTTTTCGACCTGTTCGTAGACTATTTTCTCCATGACTTTCGAGATGGAGGTAAGGTAAGGGTGTCAATCGAACTGCTGCCATTTTAGCTTTCCAACGATGTGTAAAAAATACAGCGTTAGGCCGACAGACGAGGAACTCTCTGGTTGGATGTCAAACTTCTTTGTGCTGTACTTGTGCTGTATAATGACAATACATTTTAATCTAATCTAATCTAATCTATACATTTATGAATTGAATCGTCATATTGACCTGCCAAATCTAATTTGACTAAGACAATCCTGAGTTGGTTACAGCCCTAATACACATTATATTAATATTAAGATTATCGATGGCAGATTCGCCTGTTCGAATCCAGCTCACAGCTCCGGCGTTGTCACCAGCTTGGCTGGCCGTTCACACTAATACAATTGGCTGTATTAGAGGGTGGGAAAGCTGGCGGGGTGGGTCCGGGTCATTGTAAACAGCGACTCCTACAGTTCGGTCGGGGCGCCTGCTCAGCGCGGATAGGATCTAAGGGGGGTAGTGTGATCCTTCCACACGTTACACCCTCTCAGTGAGAGTCCGCGCTGCCAGGTGAAAAGAAGCGGTTGATTGGCTAGACGTGTGTCGGAGGAAGCATGTGATAGCCTCCACTCTCCCAGACCGACTGTAGGGGGTAGGTGCGCAACGACCAGGAAGAGGATTGGGAATTGGCGTAACGACTAACATTGGGATGGGAGAAAAAAACGAAAAAAGGAGGGGGGAAAAGATAAATAATACATTTTTTTTTTTAAGTCAACCGGAGTTTATGTTTAATAAATGTACATCTACTTACATCCTCTCCGTGCATGCTTTATGATGAATGTGTGTCGGCCAACTCTGCAACTAACCCAAATGGCTAAATGGAATTTCGTGAAGGATTAGCCATTTCACTGTCCATTTGTGTTCTCCATCTCTTGCTCTCCCTCTCGGTCTCCCTCTTGCCCTTCATGTTCCCCTGTTTAGTCTAGTACGCTTATTGTCTTGTATATTGTGTTATTCTGTTTACTCTTAGTCTGTAGTCTGTCCCATGTCATCACCCGCACCCAGGGCCGGACTGGGGAAATAATTCATACCGGGAGATATAGCGCGAAATATAGCCCCAATCAGGCCACTTTTTAAGCGGGGAGTCTGGGGGTCCCCCACCCGGAAGATTTTAGTTACAAAGACTTAATTTCCTGCATTCTGGTGAATTTTAGTGCATGTGAATCACAAACTAATGAGCCAACAATTGCTTAGTACAATGTACTGTTATGAACCTCAAATAAAACTGTTGTGGCACTAGCAATGGTACTCTCTCCACCTTCAAAAAGAAAAAAGCAAGAGCACAACATATTTTTCTATTTACTATTATAATACAGTTAACCACTCTCTCCACCTATTCAAACAAGGCAAGAGCACAATACCATATTCACTTTACTGATGCACTACCCATCAACAGTTAAAATAGCCCTTTACACAAACATTAAATAACAGTCCTTTCATTACAATACTATAATAACAGTAGCCACTGCCAGAATAGTGACACATGTATCACGTGTGGTGAGCATTGCGTTGTCTCAATAATTTTAACTATAAAATGAGCTCAAAGTATGAGCTCACTGACTGAAATTTCCAACAAAAAGCATCAATTGTCAAAAAATATTGATCACATTAACTAGACTAGATGTTTTTGAGGAAATTAGAAAGGGAACAACAACTTAACCCTTGTGTCTGATCAGATTCTTATTTTTTTGATAACTTTGTAGTGATTATGTTTGTAGCCAATGTGGCAAAGGTGTGTAATCTTTGAATGATCTTGGAATTATTTTGACTCTCTCTTTCATAAATTGTTTATTCAACTTCAGCCCCAATCATAACCACCACATATTGTTTTTTGTAATGTCAGATTTAACAACTCCTTTTGGGAGTGTGCCATCTGCCATTCCATTCGCCGCCTCCACTGTCAATCAGTTGTATCGCCTGGTCCCGCCTCCACCAATCACAAGCGGCAGCACGGCTCCATTGTGTGTGTGTGTGTCCGCCTCCGCGTGAGGGAGAGTTCTCCAACTCTGTCGCAGACAGTGAAATCCTGGTTGTTCCCCACCCACCTGGTTATCTAAAAACTATCGCGCCGCGCCGCCGCCACAACTAGAAACAATGGCCTGGCAAAAAAAAATAAAAAATTATAATAATATATATATATATATATTAGAGCTGGGCCGTTAACGGCGTTAACGTGCTGCGTTAACGCTATACTATTATCGCGCGATAATATAATTAACGCATTAATCAAAATTTTTTTTTTTTTTTTTTTTTTTTTTTACATTTTTTTTTTTTTACCTTTATTTACCCAGGGTAGGTTCGCTGAGCACAGATGCTTTTTTTCAGGAACGCCCTGCTTCACATTCACACAGTTCCATTCACACCTGGGAGCTGCCCAGTACAACCACAGTTGACACCATTGGCCACTGAGCAACTCCACTGGAGCAAGTTTGAAATGATTCTTCCTGTTTTGCTCCTGAGCGTGTGCTAGATACTGTACTGTACTGGTAATATTATTTATTTGTGTTAACTTCTGAATAAAACAACTTATTAAACACAAGTACATCTTATTGACCATTATTTTGATATTTCATTACCAATTATCATAGCAAAACAGCTTTTTCAAACAGTCTGTAATGCATTTTGGAAACGGGAGATGGGCTCATGGTGTAATGGGCCACCTGGCCTGAGAAACATAAGGAGGAAAGAAAAAGTAAGGACTTACTTCTGGTCATTATTTGGGTAGAACACACATATTTTGAATGCCTTCGGCAGTTTTTTTTTTTTTTTTTTTAGCCATTTTAACCAGGATTGCAGATAGATTAATCTAGATTAAAAAAATTAATCTATGCCCACCTCTAATATATATATATATATATATATATATATATATATATATATATATATATATATATATATATATTTTTTTTTTAATATAATTTTTTTTTTATCTGTGCAGGCCAGGCCACCGGGAAAACTCCCGGTGCTCCCGATGGCCAGTCCGGGCCTGCCCGCACCAACTCATCTGACCACATCACCCCCGTCCTCATTCAACTACACTGGCTCCCTGTGCACTACCGGATCGACTTCAAAAACCTCCTACTCACCTTCAAAGCCCTCCACAATCTAGCCCCCATCTACATCACTGACCTCCTCCAGGAATACACCCCCTCCCGCATTCTCTGCTCATCATCTACTGGACTCCTCTCCATCCCCAGGTCACGCCTCAGCACCATGGGTGCCCAAGCTTTCAGCTGCTCGGCTCCCAGACTTTGGAACTCCCTACCCCCACATATCCGACAGTCTGACTCACTATCAACATTCAAATCTCAACTGAAAATCCATCTGTTCAAACTAGCTTATTCACTGTAACCTCTGCCACTGTCCTATACCCCCCTGCTGTTTGTTTGTTTTGTTATTTGAACTTAACTGTTTTTATACTTCCTGTTGCTTGTTTTATTGTTAACCTTGACTTTTAACTGCTGTGTGTTTTTTATTTTAACTTTTTTTATGATCTGTAAGGTGACCTTGGGTGTCCTGAAAGGCGCCACCAAATAAAATGTATTATTATTATTATTATTATTATTATTATTATTATTATTATTATTATTATTATTATTATTATTATTATTATTATTATTATTATTATTATTATTATTATTATTATTATTATTATTATTATTATTATTATTATTATTATTATTATTATTATTATTATTATTATTATTATTATTATTATTATTATTATTATTATTATTATTATTATTATTATTATTATTATTATTATTATTATTATTATTATTATTATTATTATTATTATTATTATTATTATTATTATTATTATTATTATTATGTGTGTCTTGTCTTCCATAGTTGTAGTGCTTGTAGTCTTTGTCAGTCTGTTTCCCATCCCAGGTGTCTCTCGTTGTAATCAGCCCTAGTGTGTCTCGTCTGCCAGTTAGCCCTGTGTATATTAGTTCTGTGTTTCCTTGTCTCTGTGTGCGTTCATTGTATTTAGCTGTCGTTGTTCCCTAGATGTCTTGCCATGCTGTGTGCTATCTGTTGCTTTGTCTCCTGTCACCTCGTCTAGTAAGTGTTCCCCGTGTTAGTTTGAGTTTTGTGTTTATGTTACGTTTATTCCGTGCTTGTTTGTATTAAATACCCTGGACTGAAAACCTCATCCACCTGTCTGCATTTGGGTCCTATTCTCACCACCAACCGTGTATTTGAATGGATGATAGACATTGTGTCTTACAGTACCTCAGTTCACCCTACTAGGAGGAAGGAAACGCCACTTCTCTCGACACGACTTCCTCTGGACCAGAGGGACACTGCTTCCTTCCATTGAGTGTTCCCCGGCCTAGAGAACAGGCTTGTAGCGTGCAGTACATGTTGTGTCTCTCTCTGGCCACACGCTGGGCAGTATTTGGGGCGACAGTGGCTCGGGAGGTAGAGCAGTCATCTGGTAATCCGGAGGTTCCCGGTTCGATTCCCGCTCCTCCCCGGCAGTGTGCCGATGTGTCCTTGAGCAAGACACTTAACTCCTAATTGCTCCCGATGAGCAGGTTGGCACCTTGCATGGTCGCCTCCGCTGTCGGTGTGTGACTGTGTGAGTGAATGGGTAAAATATGAGGAACAAATTGTAAAGCGCTTTGGATAAAAGCGCTATACAAATGCAGCCATTTACCATTTAGTACTACTACTGCTGCTACTACTGCTACTACTAATACTACTACTGCTACTATACTACTACTACTACTACTACTATTACCACTACTACCACCAGATTCAGATTTTTCTTTCTTCGTTTTAACAAGTACAATGGAATTCTTACTTTCTGTTAGCTCCACAGCATAAAAGAATTAAACAAATTATACAACAAACTGTCTGCGGTATGTGCAATAACATAAGTACTACAGCTACTACTACTGACACTACTGCTGCTGCTACTATTACTACTGACGCTACTACTACTACCAGTGGTGCGTTGCTGATTTCATACCTGGTTGCACTGTCTAAAGACGTCACATTATGTGCATAAATGTTCCCTCGCGTGCGCACAGAATAAAGACAATGCCTAATTGCCTCTAGGAATGGAATGTAACACATTTCATTCACAAGTTTTTAGTTAATGTGTCTGAGGACGTATTTGAACACACCTGACGACCTGAGCTATTGTTATTTAAAGTAGCCAGGTGGGTACTTGGCGAGTTGGCATGTGCGTGCACGTGCTTCTGCTCACAGACCCGGTTGCACCGGATGTCTAAACATCTGTGTTAAAATACATATTCGATCTCTTACAGCTTGACTACTTAATCTAGTAAACTGAGCTCAGACACTGGGTGACAGTTTCTTCAGTGTCTCTTAGACTCGGCCAAAGGGCCAGGACATAGGAGAGGTCCAAGGCTATTTCCCTCTCCAGTTAAGACATAACACCGCCTAGAGCCAAGGCTTGTTATTCATTCTCTAACTGGGGAATATTTTGTTTACCTTTTCTTGTCATATCTGGTGTCTAATGTACGTAATTTCAGTTATGTATTAATGTACGTTCTGACCAGAGCTCTTGGTCACTTTGTGGTCAGAAGCTTTGTGTGTACAACACGTGGCTCTGGTGATAAACTGATCACCTCTTCTATGGCTATGGCCATAGATAATAAACTATGTTCTATATTTTTATACAAACTGACTCGATCTGAAATTCCTACAGCTTACTGTCATGGCTCATATTCCACAACCAGGGCCGCCTCAGGGGGTGTGCGAGCAGTGCGGTCGCACAGGGCCTCGCGGGAAGGGGGGCCTCGCACAAATTTTTTTTTTTTTTTTTTTTTTTTTTTTTTTTGCGAGGCCCCCCTTCCCGCGAGGCCCTTTTTCATCACAGACCTAAAATCTAGTTTTGCTTATATGCTTATATATTTCACATTAGACACGTTTGTAGAATGTGTCTGACTTGTTCCTGGGTCTGCAGTCCTGCAGACATACTCACTATTGGAGCTGGCTTTGGGTTTT
The DNA here is from genome assembly GCF_963971535.1 of Notolepis coatsorum. Taxonomy (NCBI): domain Eukaryota; kingdom Metazoa; phylum Chordata; class Actinopteri; order Aulopiformes; family Paralepididae; genus Notolepis; species Notolepis coatsorum. The sequence goes on along the minus strand of NC_140178.1, from coordinate 111,893,346 downwards.
GCGGGCGGCCACTCCCCAGTAGGTTAGTACTAGTTTGGTATAGAGTGGTCGGCGGCTGGGGGGGTGCACGGTCCTCATCCATTGCTTGGCTTCCTACTGGGTCTAGAGGCAGAAAAGAGAACCATTATGGGCTCAAGGGACCACTCCAGTTTCCAGATTTGTTTGTGCTGATGTTCACCCGTACCCCTGAGGAGGTATGAGGGGTCACGTCTTCATCTAGTTTTTAACCTGATGTGCATCCATACCCCTGAGGAGGTAGAGGGGGGCACAATTATTTTAATAATTCATCTCTTTGTAATATAAGTGTTTCACATGATGTGCTTTCATACCCCTGAGGAGGTAGAGAATTTAAGTCGTCACCTGATGTGCCTTCAAACCCCTGTGGAGGTAGAGAATTTTATTCATTATTTGGTCCATTCTTTTGAAGCGGGATGGCGCCCTCTATAGGTGGTTTTTGGTATTCATTTTTTATTTTTTAATAATTCATTTTTTTGTAATATAGGTGTTTTCACATGATGTGCTTTCATACCCCTGAGGAGGTAGAGATTCTAAGTCGTCACATGATGTGTCTTCATACCCCTGAGGAGGTAGAGAGTCTAGGTTATTTATACTTAGATAGATAGGTAAATAGTTAGTTAAGGTCGGTTGTTTGTAGTTACATTGTTTTTGAATGGTTTCTGCTTTTCTACTCCTGTGGACCAGTTACGAGGAAGTTACACTCTAGACCAGGCTTAGGCTTAGGTTCTGGCTTTGGGTTTTGCGGGCGGCCACTCCCCAGTAGGTTAGTACTAGTTTGGTATAGAGTGGTCGGCGGCTGGGGGGGTGCACGGTCCTCATCCATTGCTTGGCTTCCTACTGGGTCTAGAGGCAGAAAAGAGAACCATTATGGGCTCAAGGGACCACCAGCTAAATTATCCAAAAAATCACCAACAACCACTGATCCAAAAGCTGAGACGAGACCAAGAGTATCCAGAGACCACATCCTGAGACCAACTAACTCCAGAGAGACCATCACATCCAACATTCCAGAATCCACTTCACCTTCCAAGAACCAGCCAACAAAACTTCAGCATCTTCAACCAACTTGAGTAAACTGGGGGGAGGTGGGAGCCAAAACGTAATTTCGTTTCGGTAGCCCAATAGCGTGGAAGGAACTGTTAGATTCAGTAGGCTTACAAAGTAATTTCTATTTCTCTAAACTCAAGTTTGACCAAGGGGTACGAGCAATACCCCGGAAGTCCACTTGGTTTACAGAAAACAGAGAAAATTAAACTTTGTACTTCTTAGAAGCCTCACATAAGAAATAACAGTTCTTGACACGACGAAGAACAAGGATTTAGGCCTCTATCAGGTCCCAACACAGTGTCGAAACGGGGGTGTGAAAGGCTCCTCGTTAACACTGAGGTAAATATCTATTAACAATCTTCTAAGGGCCTTCCAGAGCCCGAGCATACCACTACATACTTACACCTACACGTCTTTTCAAAAATAGATTCCTCCTTACAAACAGAAAAAGAAATACATTTTATCCAACCTTGACCAGAAGTAGGAACAGACCCACTAGGGGAATAAAATACAGGAATCAAAATTCACTCACATCTCCTCCCCTTTGGGAGAAAAAAAAGGAAAAAAAACGCATCCACTTTTTAACTAAGTAACAGTTAATTGATTAATTATATGTTGACGTTTATTGATTAGTGGATCAATTGATTGGTTATATGTTGACATTGATTGATTGGTGATTGACTGATCAATTACATGTTAACATTGATTGATTAGTGATTGATTGGTTAAATATATGTTAGCATTGATTAATTAATGATTAATTGGTCGATTATATGTTGACATTGATTGATTGGTAATAGATCGATTGGTTGGGTGTTGACATTGATTGATTAATGGATTAATTGATTGATTGTATATTGACATTGATTGATTAATAATTGATTAATTGACAATTGATTGATTATTGATAAATAAATATTAATATTAATCCCAAAATTAATACGAACAAGTACGGCGAAGCACAACAAAAAACGCTAAAAATTTATAAAAACAAACAAATCGGGGGACTTTACTATTTATAAGTCCCACATGACCCACTACCCAATCCTGGGATACGGTCATCTCAAACGAGTATAGACACAACTTACACAAGGACCGAGCGCAAAAAAACGCTGAAATTGGTAAAACAAACAAATCTTGCATAGCTACGAGGACTGACAAACTTCCAAACCGTACAGGAAGACTCAATCCATAAACAAAACTGTTACTATCATATACACAGTAGGCACTAAATACATATATATGAGAAATACACATATATATGTAGAGAGTGTGTACACTGTATATCATACAGCAGGATCATATGCCTAACCATAGAATCATTACTTACAAAGGACTAACATTACAAAAGTCGGGTACACACGTGTGCATTGAGTAAATACATATGCATGTACAACATACAACTGTACAGGTATAGGTTTTAGGCACTGCACACTTGAAAACAAGACTATAAATCAACTGTAAAACAACTACCAGAGAATATCTCTACAAAGGACATATATACACACTTATACGTGAGATATATATCCACATATACACAAACGGGTGTATATATTTAGATTAAACTTACTGTAATATCTACAAAATTAGACTTATATTCAGACACACCCCTCCCTTCCAACTTTCTCCCCCCCAAAAAAAACCAATTGGACAAAAAAAACGGATAAACAGTCCCGAGGCTGATCACCTCTAAACGGACGGGCCGCCCCTGACGAGGACGTATAGTGTGTACTTACTCATATATACAAATATATGAGTCTGTACTACGGCCGAAACGTCTTATGACCCAGGGTGACATTACTGAAGAGTTTATCCGTTAATTGACACCTAACAAAACAAACAAAAAGCGTACGCTTGGACAAGGTGAAGCAAGTATCCCACCTAGAATCCAAACGTAACCTCCAAAAAATGTATTCCCTTTTTAAAAGAAAAAGGGCAATAGAAATTAGAAATAGGACACCCAAACACAGTATGGACGACAAGGACCACAGCTTAACCAAAGCCATACAGAGGTATCTAACAACAGATATCCAAACCACTCGATTGGGCGTACCTAATATTACAAAAGGAGTAGCACAACAACTACGCTACCAAAGAAACTTAGCAAAACGGGAAAAATTACAAAATACGATTACAGACAACCTAACGGACACAGACAATAACAACTGGCAAAAGGACACACTGGACTTCCTGAGGGTTAAAAACCTCATAGTCACACACATTAATTAACTTCCTCGTAACTGGTCTACAGGAGTAGAAAAGCAGAAACCATTCAAAAAACAATGTAACTACAAACAACCGACCTTAACTAACTATTTACCTATCTATCTAAGTATAAATAACCTAGACTCTCTACCTCCTCAGGGGTATGAAGACACATCATGTGACGACTTAGAATCTCTACCTCCTCAGGGGTATGAAAGCACACCATGTGAAAACACCTATATTACAAAAAAATGAATTATTAAAAAATAAAAAATGAATACCAAAAACCACCTATAGAGGGCGCCATCCCGCTTCAAAAGAATGGACCAAATAATGAATAAAATTCTCTACCTCCACAGGGGTTTGAAGGCACATCATGTGACGACTTAGATTCTCTACCTCCTCAGGGGTATGAAAGCACATCATGTGAAACACTTATATTACAAAGAGATGAATTATTAAAATAATTGTGCCCCCCTCTACCTCCTCAGGGGTATGGATGCACATCAGGTTAAAAACTAGATGACGACGTGACCCCTCATACCTCCTCAGGGGTACGGGTGAACATCAGCACAAACAAATCTGGAAACTAGAGTGGTCCCTTGAGCCCATAATGGTTCTCTTTTCTGCCTCTAGACCCAGTAGGAAGCCAAACAATGGATGAGGACCGTGCACCCCCCAGCCGCCGACCACTCTATACCAAACTAGTACTAACCTACTGGGGAGTGGCCGCCCGCAAAACCCAAAGCCCTAACCTAAGCCTAAGCCTGGTCTAGAGTGTAACTTCCTCATAACTGGTCCACAGGAGTAGAAAAGCAGAAACCATTCAAAAACAATGTAACTACAAACAACCGACCTTAACTAACTATTTACCTATCTATCTAAGTATAAATAACCTAGACTCTCTACCTCCTCAGGGGTATGAAGACACATCATGTGACGACTTAGAATCTCTACCTCCTCAGGGGTATGAAAGCACACCATGTGAAAACACCTATATTACAAAAAAATGAATTATTAAAAAATAAAAAAATGAATACCAAAAACCACCTATAGAGGGCGCCATCCCGCTTCAAAAGAATGGACCAAATAATGAATAAAATTCTCTACCTCCACAGGGGTTTGAAGGCACATCATGTGACGACTTAAGATTCTCTACCTCCTCAGGGGTATGAAAGCACATCATGTGAAACACTTATATTACAAAGAGATGAATTATTAAAATAATTGTGCCCCCTTCTACCTCCTCAGGGGTATGGATGCACATCAGGTTAAAAACTAGATTACGACGTGACCCCTCATACCTCCTCAGGGGAACGGGTGAACATCAGCACAAACAAATCTGGAAACTGGAGTGGTCCCTTGAGCCCATAATGGTTCTCTTTTCTGCCTCTAGACCCAGTAGGAAGCCAAGCAATGGATGAGGACCGTGCACCCCCCAGCCGCCGACCACTCTATACCAAACTAGTACTAACCTACTGGGGAGTGGCCGCCCGCAAAACCCAAAGCCAGAACCTAAGCCTAAGCCTGGTCTAGAGTGTAACTTCCTCGTAACTGGTCCACAGGAGTAGAAAAGCAGAAACCATTCAAAAACAATGTAACTACAAACAACCGACCTTAACTAACTATTTACCTATCTATCTAAGTATAAATAACCTAGACTCTCTACCTCCTCAGGGGTATGAAGACACATCATGTGACGACTTAAAATCTCTACCTCCTCAGGGGTATGAAAGCACATCATGTGAAAACACCTATATTACAAAAAAATGAATTATTAAAAATTAAAAAATGAATACCAAAAACCACCTATAGAGGGCGCCATCCCGCTTCAAAAGAATGGACCAAATAATGAATAAAATTCTCTACCTCCACAGGGGTTTGAAGGCACATCATGTGACGACTTAGATTCTCTACCTCCTCAGGGGTATGAAAGCACATCATGTGAAACACTTATATTACAAAAAGATGAATTATTAAAATAATTGTCCCCCCCTCTACCTCCTCAGGGGTATGGATGCACATCAGGTTAAAAACTAGATGACGACGTGACCCCTCATACCTCCTCAGGGGTACGGGTGAACATCAGCACAAACAAATCTGGAAACTGGAGTGGTCCCTTGAGCCCATAATGGTTCTCTTTTCTGCCTCTAGACCCAGTAGGAAGCCAAGCAATGGATGAGGACCGTGCACCCCCCCAGCCGCCGACCACTCTATACCAAACTAGTACTAACCTACTGGGGAGTGGCCGCCCGCAAAACCCAAAGCCGAAACCATTCAAAAACAATGTAACTACAAACAACCGACCTTAACTAACTATTTACCTATCTATCTAAGTATAAATAACCTAGACTCTCTACCTCCTCAGGGGTATGAAGACACATCATGTGACGACTTAAAATCTCTACCTCCTCAGGGGTATGAAAGCACATCATGTGAAAACACCTATATTACAAAAAAATGAATTATTAAAAATTAAAAAATGAATACCAAAAACCACCTATAGAGGGCGCCATCCCGCTTCAAAAGAATGGACCAAATAATAAATAAAATTCTCTACCTCCACAGGGGTTTGAAGGCACATCATGTGACGACTTAGATTCTCTACCTCCTCAGGGGTATGAAAGCACATCATGTGAAACACTTACATTACAAAGAGATGAATTATTAAAATAATTGTGCCCCCCTCTACCTCCTCAGGGGTATGGATGCACATCAGGTTAAAAACTAGATGACGACGTGACCCCTCATACCTCCTCAGGGGTACGGGTGAACATCAGCACAAACAAATCTGGAAACTGGAGTGGTCCCTTGAGCCCATAATGGTTCTCTTTTCTGCCTCTAGACCCAGTAGGAAGCCAAGCAATGGATGAGGACCGTGCACCCCCCCAGCCGCCGACCACTCTATACCAAACTAGTACTAACCTACTGGGGAGTGACCGCCCGCAAAACCCAAAGCCAGAACCTAAGCCTAAGCCTGGTCTAGAGTGTAACTTCCTCATAACTGGTCCACAGGAGTAGAAAAGCAGAAACCATTCAAAAACAATGTAACTACAAACAACCGACCTTAACTAACTATTTACCTATCTATCTAAGTATAAATAACCTAGACTCTCTACCTCCTCAGGGGTATGAAGACACATCATGTGACGACTTAGAATCTCTACCTCCTCAGGGGTATGAAAGCACACCATGTGAAAACACCTATATTACAAAAAAATGAATTATTAAAAAATAAAAAAATGAATACCAAAAACCACCTATAGAGGGCGCCATCCCGCTTCAAAAGAATGGACCAAATAATGAACAAAATTCTCTACCTCCACAGGGGTTTGAAGGCACATCATGTGACGACTTAGATTCTCTACCTCCTCAGGGGTATGAAAGCACATCATGTGAAGCACTTATATTACAAAGAGATGAATTATTAAAATAATTGTGCCCCTTCTACCTCCTCAGGGGTATGGATGCACATCAGGTTAAAAACTAGATTACGACGTGACCCCTCATACCTCCTCAGGGGAACGGGTGAACATCAGCACAAACAAATCTGGAAACTGGAGTGGTCCCTTGAGCCCATAATGGTTCTCTTTTCTGCCTCTAGACCCAGTAGGAAGCCAAGCAATGGATGAGGACCGTGCACCCCCCCAGCCGCCGACCACTCTATACCAAACTAGTACTAACCTACTGGGGAGTGGCCGCCCGCAAAATCCAAAGCCCAAAAATGTATTGTTTTTTTTATTATTTTTTTTTATAATTTTTTTTATTTTTTGCGAGGCCCCCCTTCCCGCGAGGCCCTTTTTCATCACAGACCTAAAATCTAGTTTTGCTTATATGCTTATATATTTCACATTAGACACGTTTGTAGAATGTTCCTGGCTCTGCGGCTCTGCAGCAGACATACTCACTATTGGAGCTCTGGGGCTCTGCAGCAGACATACTATTGGTTTCAACTAAGGGAGGGGTTACGTTACATGTGTACAGGCGGCCGGCGTGCGTCAGCTGCGTTTGACTATTTCGCGCGTGCAGCATGGAGGTTATGCTTAGTTATGCCAGCCAAAACGAAGAGGACGGTCATTCGGCAGATGGACTGAAGACGAAAGTTGTTGCATGTTAGACAGTTCAGTCAGGCTAGCCATCCCGGCTAAAGGCAGGGACAGCTAGTTAGCTTTAGCTACGTTATAATATTGAGTGCTAACGTGTGGTTCAGTCGGGATAGCCATGATGATGTCGGCTAGTAGCTAGCTTAGCTAAAGGCTAACTAGCGTTAGCTAACCTAGAGAGAGCGCGTGCAGCATTGTTATGCCAAGATGAAGAGGACGGTCATTCGGCAGATGAACTTCGTTAACTCCACGCGGTTGTCTCCATCCTCTTGGACGTTTGGTGAGTTTTTAATGCACTCTATTCTATTCCCGCCGTGGATATATCTCTCTCTCTCTCTCGGGAGCCAAACGGGCCGGCTAGCTGTTGTAGTAGCTAATGGTGTGTGGCCTGGTGTCAGCACCTGGTGCGAGGGAGGTGAACTTGGTGTTTCATTATGAGAATATCTCCATGCTCAAGTCCGCTATAGTCCGCGAGGGACTTGTTGCCGGCACCGCTATGGTAAACACCACTCTGTAGTGGGACGTGTATTGCCTTCTTTTTCCCTTCTCTCTTTGGATGAGAAGAGGAAAAAACAGCGGCTGTCTGAAGTGTTGGCCTGTATTGCTTTTCTCACGTTGTACAGTTTTTCAGTGGTAGCCGCATAGCTTGCTTCTGCGTTAGCTAGTGGTTAGCGATAGCCGGGTTGAGCTAACTGTTAGCCAGTTAGCTGTTTAGCTACAACGTTAGCTGCTCGTTTTCGCTCGGCTGGGAACGTTAGCTTGATGCTATCAGTTAGCCTAGAGTTAGCTGTTAGCTTGTGCTACGACCATTGACATTAGACGTGAGAATAGCAGGCCCTGGCACTCTGACTACGACATCATCTTTGACAGAAGATGTAGTCGGGCCTGCACCATGACAAGGCTCCGGCCATAGCTTCTTTTTGTCCCGCCAGCGAGAGGCCTTTCGTCAATGTGGAAACCTGTGTTGCGGCCTTTCGCCCTGCGTTCCTTGGTGCAGGTAAGATGTCCATTGGACATTACCCCACTCTTCCTTCCTTCCCCTCCCGAATGTTTTGTTAATAACGATGTTTTTTTCCAGGCAAAACATATGTTACTTCACAACATTTGGAGATACGACATGTGCTGTGTGTGAATTGTCTTGGTCGTTTGTGTAGCTTGGGTAGCGTTGGCCAAAGCTGTGTGTGGCCTGGTGTCAGTACCTGGCTACTCTATTTGCAGTTAGCCTATTTAGCTGATGTCGGCCATTGGCTCCTTGCTACTTGGTTTTCTCTGGTATAGACCCTCTTCTCTTTGGATTTAAGTGTTGATCTTTGTCCTTTTGGATCTATGTATATTCATGTTGCCTTTGTGAAGTTATCTTTTCCTTCTGTTTTGTTCTTCCATTAAAAGTTGAATATCCTTTAGGGGCTCATCTTTGCTTATCTCTCTCATACATGCTCTCTCTCTAACACACACACACACACAGACATGCTCTCTCTCTAACACACAAACACACATGCTCTCTCTCTCTCTCTCTCTCTCTCTCTTCAATTCAAATGGGCTTTATTTCACATTCTTGTATTTCTCTCAGTAGGTATGGGAGTTTTGAGTTATTGTCGATGTTTCAAAAGTCTCTTTGGGTGTTTGCAATTTGTGGGAAGTATGTCTTGGTATAGTGGGCAGGTTGTTAAGTGGAGCTCGGTTTCCACCTCATCTTGTGTGCAGTGGGTCTGTCTTCGCTTGGGAGCCAGGTCTGCCTATGGCGGCCTTTCTCGATGGCTAGACTGTGCTCGCTGAGTCTGTACCTAGTCAAGGATCTTCAGTCACAGTGCTCAGGTATTCTGCCACTGTGTACTCTCTGTTTAGGGCCAAATAGCATTTCAATTTGCTCTGGTTTTGGGTTGTTTCTTTCCAATGTGTCTCTCTCTCTCTCTCTCTCTCTCTCTGGCCTTGCTCTGGTGGAGGGTCAGGGGCATTGCCGGGTCTGTGCAGCGATAACACTGTATATTGACTGTAGAACGGGAGCTCTCTCTCGCTCTCTCTCTTGCTATATGTTGACTGTATCATGCCCAGCCTCGGGCAGCGCTATTATTTAAGAATATGTTGACTCGCGTTTAAATCTTGCACAGGGCCTCGCATTTCTCCCAGGCGGCCCACTACCAACACTACTACTACTACTACTACTACTAAAAAAATATATAAACTACTGACCCATTTAGTTGGTATTGTTTGTAGGGATGTCCGATATTATAGGCCTACCGATATTATCGGCATATCGGAAATTATCGGTTTTCAAAACTTTTTTTGTATGATTTTTTTTTCTTCTTCATTTATTGAACCTTTATTTACCCAGGCAAGTAAGTAAGAACTAATTCTTATTTTATTTATTGTGAAAAGTATGCATAATGTTGTGTTTTTGGGGGGGGGGGGGACCCCGGCATATATCGGTATCGGTTGATATCGGCATCGGAAATTAAGAGTTGGACAATATCGGTATATCGGATATCGGTAAAAAAGCCAATATCGAACATCCCTAATTGTTTGCAAGGTATCTGTGTCATTGCCATGTTTTCTTGTACATCTGTAATGTGTGGTCAATGTGACCATATAGGTCTCAAACGACATCCACTTGCTTTTACTTTTATTTTGATTACATCAACTTTATTGTCTTTTAATCTATAGCCTTAATTGTAAAATCAGTTTCACAACATTTACAGAACCTGATTGAAATTAATTATTTATTTAAGCCTTGGAGACACTGAGGGGTAGACCCTCACTTCCAACGGTGCCAAGATGACACTGAGACGAGTCCTACTAATCACCCCAAAATACCAGAAAATACCCCAAAATACCCCAAAATACCCCAAAGTATACCCTAAAATACCCCAAAGTATACCCCAAAGTACCCCAAAATACCCCAAAGTATACTCCAAAGTACCATAAAATACCCCCCAAAGTACCCCAAAATACCCCCAAATACCCCAAAATACCAAAAAATACCCCAAAATACCCCAAAGTACCCTAGAATACCCCAAAATACCACAAAGTACCCCAAAATACCACAAAGTATACCCCAAAGTACCGGAAAATACCCTGAAGTACCAGAAAATACCCCAAAGTACCCCAAAGTATACCCAAAATACCAAAAGTATCACGAAATACCCCAAAGAACCTCAAAAGTTCCCCAAAGTATACCTCAATGTACCACAAAATACTGGCCCAGAGGTAGAGCAGGTCAACTAATGATCATATGGTCAATGGTTTGGTCATTGGTTTGAATCGCAGCTCCTTCTGTTAACATGCCGAAGTGTCCTTGGGCAAGACACTAAACCCCAAATTGCTCCCAATGAGTCTGGCTGCCATTGCTCTGTGAGTGCATGTGTGAATTCGTGAAGGACAGGCAATTATAAAGCTCTTTGTGCAGGTATGAAAGCGCTATATATGTGCAGTCCATTTCCCATTCCCAAAGTACCAAATATTTTCAAAACAAATGTTTATTTTAATATATTATAATCTCCAAATGTAATAACATCTGTATTGAACACTGAACAGTATAAAAACATTTTTTATCAATTTTTTTTTATTTTAAATTTTCAACAATAATTTCTGTTTGGAACCCTGGGAAAGTCTCCAGAGAATAGTGAATCATAGTTGTTGTCATCGTACTTTGGGGTATTTTGCGGTACTTTGGGGTATTTTGGGTTACTTTGGGGTATTTTCTAGTACTTTGGGGTATTTTGGGGTACTTTGGGGTATTTGGGGGTATTTTGGGGTACTTTGGGGTATTTTGGGGTATTTTCTGATACTTTGGGGTACTTTGGGGTATTTTGGGGTATACTTTGGGGTATTTTGGGGTATACTTTGGGGTACTTAAGATAAGATAAGATATTCCTTTATTGATCCCCTTGGGGAAATTCCAGTGACACACACATACAGCTCATCGTCTCATTAACAACAACATATCACAATCATTACATTTTTACAGTAACAACGGCACAACATAAATTCAAACAGACATGTACATTTGTTGACACATGTTGACTACAGAATGCCTGAGACACCATATGCGATAGTCGGCTGCGACAACACCGGGGTGTCGTTTCGCCAGGTGGCGGGAGGGAGGGTGGAAAGATTGTCCAGCGGGAGGGGGCAGGGACGGGGGGGATCGGGCTTTGGTGATGAGACAGTCATTTAGGCTCCCCCTCCAGCGCGCGTACTAGTCGGCTGCCGTCACCATCACGTGGGAGTGGCGCGGGGCGTACACGCGGGAGGGGGGATTGGGTAGGGAGTGGGGGTGGGGGAAGCCGCTTGCCACTCTTATCTCCCAGAGGGCCTTCGACTCCAGCAGCTCCCTGTTTCGACCTTGGTCCAGGAATTTGTTTTGGCTGACTGACTGACAGCCACGTCACTTTAAATTTGATTTGAATAGAGTGAAATATAACTATTGATTTGAGTGGAGTGAGTTTTAACAACTCCGTCCAAATGACTGAATGCATTATTAGTCCAAGTGTCCAAGTGTCTTAATCAGTTCATTTTGGTAGGTCCTGTGTGCGGTAAACAGATCCAAAATCTTCTTATTGCAGTCCAAAAGCTTCGATAATCCAAAAATGACCACGTCTTCACTTTTTTTTTTTTTTTGGGGTACTTTTGGGTATTTTCTGGTACTTTGGGGTATACTTTGGGGTCTTTCGGGGTAATTTGGGGTATTCTGGGGTACTTTGGGGTATTTTAGGGTACTTTGGGGTATACTTTGGGGGTATTTTAGGGTATTTTGGGGTATTCTGGGGTACTTTGGGGTATTTTGGGGTACTTTGGGGTATTTTCTGGTACTTTGGGGTATTTTGGGGTATACTTTGGGGTATTTTGGGGTACTTTTGGGTATTTTCTGGTACTTTGGGGTATACTTTGGGGTATTTTGGGGTACTTAGGGGTATTTTAGGGTATACTTTGGGGTATTTTGGGGTATACTTTGGGGTACTTTGGGGTATTTTGGGGTACTTTGGGGGTATTTTCTGGTACTTTGGGGTATTTTGGGGTATACTTAGGGGTATTTTAGGGTATACTTTGGGGTATTTTGGGGTATACTTTGGGGTACTTTGGGGTATTTTGGGGTACTTTGGGGGTATTTTCTGGTACTTTGGGGTATTTTGGGGTATACTTTGGGGTATTTTGGGGTACTTTGGGGTATTTTCTGGTACTTTGGGGTATTTTGGGGTATTTTAGGGTACTTTGGGGTATTTTGGGGTATTTTCTGGTACTTTGGGGTATTCTCAAGTTTTCAAGTTTCTTTAATAGTTGTCATACAGAAGTACAGAATACTTTTATACAAAATGCTTCTTACTGTTACGCTCCAGAGACTGTGCTAGACAAGATAAGTATGAAATAAAATAGTATAGCATGTAATAGAAGTAAAAATAGAAGTCACAGTGTTCAGTATCATAGACATATGTACAATGTTCGATGCAGAATAGAAGTAACTGATAGGGATATATTATTAAAATATTGTATAATTGGCTGATATGAACATAGATAATGTATGTAAAAGCTAAATAGTACAGTATATTATGCTGTATTGTATTATGAATTAATTATGAGTAGGTATTATTGTATTGTATTATGAATTCATTTATAAGGAGTATATATTTGTATATTGTATTATGAATTTGATTAGGGTTTTTATTGTTGTTTTAATTGTCTGTATGGCATGTAAATGTTGTGAGTGTATAAGGGTTTTTATTGTTGTTTTAATTGTCTGTATGACATGTAAATGTTATGAGTGTATAAGGGTTTTTATTGTTGTTTTAATTGTCTGTATGACATGTAAATGTTGTGAGTGTATAAGTCTGTAACTGTATTTTATGTGTTATGGACCCCAGGAAGAATAGCCCCAGCACTGCTGTGGCTAATGGGGATCCAAATAAACTTAAACTTAAACTGAGTTACCATACTGTTGTGAAGGGCCAGATTAAACCGAATATATATATTTATTTATATATATATATTTAATTGTATTTGTATATTCTCTAATATTCCCTGATATCCCTTGTATATTCCTTGTACAATATGCATTGAATATCCATTCTAGCCTACTGAACATCCCATAATAGTCTCCATTCTACTATTGGTCGAGACCTTGGTGCCAGGCTGCCATACCCCTCAGACCCAGTTCAAACGTACCGCTCCACATGTACGAACAAGTCCTAGTTCCGCGTAGGAATCTGGCTACCGCACCACTAATGGGACTATTTGTTCATAGTGCGTATATATACTGCGCTACTAAAGTAGGACTTTCTTTTCAGTCCAGTTTCTTACCCTCCAATAGAGTCACAGACGTAAAGCCTCCCCGCGACGCCACGTGTGGGAGTAAGGCCAAGTTCGCCTACCATCGGTATTGAGACATCGTGTATATTAATATTTGAATAGTCATATTTGGCACTATATCGTCGAGTTGGACGTAGTCTATTAAGCTAATAATAGTCTGTTAATATATAGTGCTTCGTGCGGTGAGAATACTACCGTAGTCAGTACCCCATCGTTTCGGGCAGAGAACTGGCTGCTTACCCAGGGTGGTTGACCCCATGTGAAGCTGCACCCGAGGAGCCCCAGAGCCGACGAGCGAGTGGACCTGTATACCGGATTATTCTACCGACGACAGCCCGCCTTCCCAGGCACGGATTATGCTTTGTATATTTTGATTATTCCATGGATAAAGACCCCCGACACTGCCGTGTGTTGGAACCCCCCCCCCCTGGAGAGGGCGCAAGGTGAGGAGACGCTCTGCAAGACGAGGTCGCTTCACGTCTCTCCCCCGTGGACCGGAGAGAGCCGGCCCACAAAGAGTCCACCTGCTTTCATCTGTGGTCCAAGGATCGCCGGCGCATTGAACGGCACTACAGTGGGTTCACCTGGGATACCCTTGGCCGGACGAGGCAGCCGGATTCTACCCCCCCCCCCCCCCTCCTACTCCTGTCGGCTTACAAGCGACCGGATTAACCCCCTCTAGTGTATCTAGTATATAATCATTAAAGTATCATTGCTGTTATTCCTTAACTATTCCAGGTCGTATATTTACCACCTGCGCCTTCAGAGATTGGACATTCTCTATTGATATACCGACGAATACTCTTTGCCATAAAAGTGCATACTATTTCAATTCATAAATGTAATTAAGTGATTAAGTGCTTGTTCTACACACCATCGCTGTGTAGAAATAAAGACCTGTTTCGACTTCGTACATTTGTGTTGGATCCGTTTCATCTACGTGAGAGTGTTTATGATAATATATTTATGCCGTGTACTGGGTGGCCGAATATTAAGTACAAAGGTAGTGGTAGTAAGTATCATATCTAGTAATACAGTCAGGGAATTGTACCCCTCAGTTACAATTGGTCCTTCGAGCCGGATGGTAATTAGTGTAATATTAATATAGTGTTATTAATATTGAAATGGCCTATGATGAACACTCCACGAAACGATCCTCCTAACCAACGCCCGCAGCGCGAACGACGGCTCCCTCAGTACTTAGAGGCTTACGCTGTCAGTCAACAACCTAGTCTTCTACTAACAGTAAACGCGGTAAAACTAGAAAGTAAAAGTATGTCTAACCCCAACGCCCAGACTACCCCGACCATAGAGGCCCCTACGGGCTCTAATGTAACTGACCAAGTTCACGGTGGGGACCAGTGGGAACCAGACATGACTTCACACCCCGCCAGTACTGAAGAAGTAGTCCCCGATGAGTCCCGGGAGGAATACAACGCTACCGAGAGAGAACTCGGCACGGAAGAAGACGGGGAGAGCACCGTGGAGATAGAACTCCAAGGCTCCGCAAGGAGTACCCCGAGGGAAGGCTCCCCTATACAACCGCCTTCTCCCAGCGAGGCAGAGAGGACCCTACAGCAGGCCTTCCTCATCAGCCTGAACGCCGCTGCTGAACGCGACCGACTGCAGATCCAGCAGCGAAGCGAACACGAGCAGATACGTCTAGAAATAAGACGCATTCAGATGGAAGAGAATGTGGCCCGAGAACGAGCCGGTGCTCAACGGGACGCAGCGCGCGACAGACAGCAGTCGCAACTAATAGAACAGCTGATCAGACGGACAACACCCTCTCCCTCCGCCAGAGGCTCCAGGAACTCGTCTAGACACACCTCCAGGGCGGCATCCCCTAGCCGAGTAAACAACCCTGAACTTGACCAACAGACGAGGTCTATACCCCCCACAGACCACCTCCCCCCACCGGTCCAAGCGAGACCTAGCAACCGGGAAGGAGCAGCATATCCTGTGGAGAGGCTAAACCAGAGACTACAAGCACTGGATGACCTAACTGAAGACGAAGAGGAAGAGGAGGAGAACCACGCCCGAAGACAGCACAGTACTCTACCGGACCAGGAGGCCCGGTACAGCCCAGGCTATACTCCCGCGGAGCTGCGCTACAGACCCCCGACTCTATACCCGGGTGAGCACGACGCACGACCCGCACCGAGGAACAGCACCTGGACAAGCGGGCCATGGTACACTGCCGGTACCAGCCCATACCAAGGAGCGGGAGGAGACTCGCCTAGGAGGCCTCTCCCCCAACGCTCGCCGATGTATCCACAGTCAGCGTCATACATTGGCACGCCTATGGTACCCGACTTCACCCAAGAGAACCGGGCCCAGTATACAGAACTCCGCATGTGTCTGGAGACCATGTTGGTGGATGTATTGGATGAACGCCACAAATACGCCATCCTACTGAAGCACTTAAAGGTACCCCGCGCACATAATATAGCGCTCGCCTACGCGACTTCCACCACCCCATACACAGCAGCGCTGGTAGCATTGGACCAGAGGTATGGGCGCATATGGGATTACGTGATCCAGGAGATCCGACACATCGACCGCTTACCCCCAGCAATAGACAATCGAGCACTGGACGACCTGTCCATCAGAGTGCAGTCCCTGGTAGGGATGTTGGGAGCGCAAAGAGAGAAGGGGAGGCATGAACTTTACGCCAACTCAAATGTGGAAAGGATCCTGGAGAAGCTGCCGCCCGCTCGTCAGGAGCGCTTTAGGCGGCAGAGGGACCACAGAGACCCGAATGGCCCCGAACCGAACCTCCTCGATCTAGCAGACTTCCTGGCGAGAGAAGTCAGCAGCCTACGGCTAGATACATTCGGACGGAGCACCCCTGGCTCCAGAGAAGGAACCAGACGACTAAATGATGGAAGAAGATCGGTGACTGTGATGCACCAATCGGAGTCAGTACCGAGCAGCAGGAGCCACAGTACCCCCTCCAGAACGGAGAAGTGGAAGATAGTGTGCCCCTACTGTGAGAAAGAACACTGGCTAGCGCAATGTGACTCCTTCCCCAAGCTGAACGCGGAGGAAGCAGGTCAATGGATAAAGTCCAACAAGCGCTGTTTTCGCTGTGCGCGCTCACACATGGCAGCCGAATGCCGCTTAAAGAAAAGGTGCACCAAGTGCGATGGAGCCCATCTGGACATACTTCACGACAGTAACAGACGGCGCCCTTCACCTGCACCATCCAGCCGCAAAGCGAGCGTCATGTACATCGATCCCGCCAGCAGCAGTGGAGCCCGAGTACTCCTAAAAGTAGTGCGTGTGACACTAAGCTACCAGAATAAAGTCCTGGACACTTACGCCGTCCTCGATGACGGGTCAGAGAAGACCCTGCTGCTCGCCTCCGCTGCGGCCCAGCTAGGGCTGCGGGGAAGCGAAACCCAAATGACAATTCGGACAATAAGACGAGATTTGAAGACGATAAAGGGCGAGAATGTCTCATTCTCTATCACAGCAAGCGGCCAGCCTGAGCGACGGTACCAGATTGCAGACGCTTTCACCAGCCAAGAAATAGGACTGTCGCGGTACACATACCCCGTCGCCAAGCTGATGGAGAAATATGCACATCTGCGCAAGTTACCGATCCCGCTCATAGACAATGCTATGCCGACCCTGTTGATAGGCTCCGACCATGCAGACCTCATTGTCCCGATAGACCGGGTTCATACCGGACCCCGAGGCTGTCCTGCAGCAGTCGAGACCCGTTTGGGATGGACTCTCCAAGGCCCGCTCGCCAAATCTCTCAACCGAAGTACAGCCACTAGATGTCTCCACTCCCGAGTCACAGAGGGAGAAACCGCACTCCTGCAACACGTAGAGCGGCTATGGACCTTGGAACAAATGCCCTTTAAGAACGGAAAGAAAGACATTCGCTCTAAAGATGACATTTACGCCATTCACCTCCTCGAGACAGGGACCAAGAGAGTCCCGGTCAACGGCGTGTTGAGATACGCCACGCCATTCCTGCGGCGAGAAGGAATGCCTACTTTCCACGCCAAGACAGACGCCACAGAACGGTACCTGCTGAACACGGAGCGGCGCTTAGCCAAGAACCCCGCCCAAGAGAGTGTATACCGCGCTGAGATTGAGAAGCTCATCACAGCGGGACACGTCACAAAGATGGACATTAAAGAGGCTGACCAGACCACTGAATCGTGGTACGTGCCCCACCACAAGGTCCATCACAACGGTAAAGACCGCATAGTATTTAACTGCAGCTACCAGATCGGATCCCAAAATCTGAATAAAGAGTTACTGCCCGGTCCCACACTCGGCCCCTCCCTACTCGGCGTTCTACTCCGCTTCCGCCAGGAAAGGGTGGCCATCAGCGGGGACATTAAAGGAATGTTCCTGCAGGTGAGATTAGTAGAGGCGGACAAGCCCCTGTTACGGTTCCTATGGAGAGAGAAGCCAGGAGATGAGCACCCAGCCATCTACCAATGGGAAGTCCTCCCCTTCGGAACGACGTGCAGCCCCTGCTGTGCGACATTTGCACTACAGAAACATGTAGCAGAGGACCCAGCAGCGGACGAAGAACCCAGGAAGAAGCCGAGGCTCTCCTGATTAAACTCCGCGCCTCATTGATCAAAGGCGGCTTTGATCTCAGGCAGTGGGCCAGCAGCGATCCGCAAGTACTGCGCAGCCTCTCCTCCGAGGACAAGGCAGCCAGCAGCGAGACCTGGATGGCTACAATCCCGGGAGAAGCCCAGGAGATGACCCTGGGATTGGTGTGGCGATTCAAAACAGATTCGCTTCACTACAGACACAAGCCCCTGACTACGGAGCAGGGAAGGCCGGCGGCGGCGCCGACCACCAGACGGAGTGTGTACACAACACTCGCCCGACAATATGACCCGCTAGGATGTATTCTACCGTACACCACAAGGGCAAAAATTATTGTACGAGCATTGTGGGACAAGGACCAGGGCTGGGACGACCCCATTCCCGCACAGCTTGCATCCACCTGGAGAGAGTGGGAGATGGAGCTCCACTCACTCCCAGGCGTTAATATGCGCCGAAGCTACTTCCCACCCACGGTGAGGCCAGAGACATGTAAAATGGACTTACACGTCTTCAGTGACGCCTCAGAGGTCGCATACGGATCAGTAGCCTACTTGCGGGCCCAAGACCAGGGGGGAGAGATCTACACAGCATTTGTCCTCGCCCGCTCGAGAATAGCCCCACGCAAGCAACAATCTATCCCACGTCTAGAGCTCTGCGCAGCCCTAGCCGGAGCGCACCTAGCCACGCTCATCCAACGTGAGCTCACCATACCGGTGTCTAGAACAATCCTGTGGTCAGATTCCACGACGGTACTCGCCTGGATCAAATCGGACTCATGCAAGTACAAAGTCTTCGTGGGAGTCAGAGTCACCGAGATTCAAGACTTAACCGAAGAGTTAACCGGAGAAACAGAGTGGCGCTACGTTGATACAAAACAGAACCCAGCTGACGTCATCACCCGGGGGATGCCCCTGGATGACCTCACCCGTCGCAATGTCTACAGTGACGGCCCCGCATTCCTAAGACTCCCGGAAGGACAGTGGCCCATGCCTATCCCGAGGGAAGCAAGTCCAGAGGAGGTGGAAATTAAGAAGTCTGTGTTCTGTGGATTGAGCACCGTAGCCTCCACCGACCCTAACATAGACGATTGCACGTCCATAGAGAGTGCACAACAAAGAACATTCCTGCGGTACCACCCGGAGTGCAAGTCCCCCGCTGATATGTCAGCAGCTAACGACGAGGAAGCAGAATTGCTTCTACTGCAGCGAGCCCAGAGAGACTCGTTCCCCGATGAATTGGCCTGTCTACAGGGAGGAAAGCCCGTCCCATCCGACAGCAGATTAATTCACCTGGCCCCCGAGAGCGACGCTCATACCCTCATCAGAGTGGGTGGTCGCCTACGCAGAGCCCCCAATCTACCGGATGACATTAAATACCCGATCGTATTGAACAGCCGACACAAGGTCACAGAGCTGATTATAAAGAAATACGATGAGGATGTACATCACGCAGGAGCAGAAAGAGTCTTCGCGGAAATCAGACGTCGTTACTGGATCCTACAAGGAAGAGAGGCGGTACGACGCTTCCAGCGAACATGTCTAGACTGCCGCAAGTGGCGCGCGCAGCCCAGCATACCAAGGATGGCTGACCTTCCTCCATGTCGCCTCCGAATCGGTGACAAGCCATTCCACTCAACGGGTATGGACTGCTTTGGCCCGCTGCACATAAAGAAAGGAAGAGGAACCGAGAAGCGGTGGGGTATTGTATTCAAATGCATGACCACCAGAGCGATACACATCGAGCTTCTCCCGACCATGAGCACAGACTCATTCCTTATGGCCTTCCGAAGATTTACATCACGGAAAGGAAGACCGTCTACCCTATTGTCCGATCATGGGACAAACTTCAAAGGCGGCGAAAGAGAGCTGAGAGAGAGCTTCCAAGCTATGGGCCCAGAACTTAAGACCCACCTCGCTCCAGCACAGGTTGATTTCCAATTCAACCCCCCAAACGCACCCCACTTCGGTGGCACTTGGGAACGAGAAGTGCGCTCCATAAAGACAGCCCTGTACGCAGTACTTGGGGCCCAGACTGTGGCGGAAGAAGTCCTACTGACAGTCCTCACGGAGATTGAGGGAGTACTTAACTCGAAGCCCCTCGGATATGTCTCCAGTGATGTGGCGGATATCGACCCAGTTACCCCCAACACACTCCTGATGGGGCGGCTAGATCCTGCATTACCCCAGACAAGGTACCGGCCTGAAGAAGCGAACGGCCGACGAATGTGGAGGTACAGCCAAGTATTAGCCGACAAGTTTTGGAACAGTTTCCTACTGCACTACCTACCGTCTCTACAGACCCGCCAGAAGTGGGTAAAGGAGAGAGACAATTTGACAGAAGGAACAGTCGTCATGATTATTGATCAATCACTGCCCAGAGCTATGTGGCCGGCCGGCCGCGTAAGCAAAGTGATCACCGGTGCCGACGGCAAGGTCCGAGCAGCTGAAGTGCTCGTCCAGGGTCGCACTTACACCCGTCCCGTGGCAAGGCTCATAGAACTGCCTCGACTCCCAGACACAATCGATGATGACCATGACCCTACAACCCTATGACTTTGTGAAGTTGACTGACCCCTACAGCAAACCCTTATGTGTAAATAGACAACGCGATTAATCTGTCTCTGTTTAACTGATTAGGTCTGGGACCTATTCAGGGGGTGGCTGTTGTGAAGGGCCAGATTAAACCGAATATATATATTTATTTATATATATATATTTAATTGTATTTGTATATTCTCTAATATTCCCTGATATCCCTTGTATATTCCTTGTACAATATGCATTGAATATCCATTCTAGCCTACTGAACATCCCATAATAGTCTCCATTCTACTATTGGTCGAGACCTTGGTGCCAGGCTGCCATACCCCTCAGACCCAGTTCAAACGTACCGCTCCACATGTACGAACAAGTCCTAGTTCCGCGTAGGAATCTGGCTACCGCACCACTAATGGGACTATTTGTTCATAGTGCGTATATATACTGCGCTACTAAAGTAGGACTTTCTTTTCAGTCCAGTTTCTTACCCTCCAATAGAGTCACAGACGTAAAGCCTCCCCGCGACGCCACGTGTGGGAGTAAGGCCAAGTTCGCCTACCATCGGTATTGAGACATCGTGTATATTAATATTTGAATAGTCATATTTGGCACTATATCGTCGAGTTGGACGTAGTCTATTAAGCTAATAATAGTCTGTTAATATATAGTGCTTCGTGCGGTGAGAATACTACCGTAGTCAGTACCCCATCGTTTCGGGCAGAGAACTGGCTGCTTACCCAGGGTGGTTGACCCCATGTGAAGCTGCACCCGAGGAGCCCCAGAGCCGACGAGCGAGTGGACCTGTATACCGGATTATTCTACCGACGACAGCCCGCCTTCCCAGGCACGGATTATGCTTTGTATACTTTGATTATTCCATGGATAAAGACCCCCGACACTGCCGTGTGTTGGAACCCCCCCCCCCTGGAGAGGACGCAAGGTGAGGAGACGCTCTGCAAGACGAGGTCGCTTCACGTCTCTCCCCCGTGGACCGGAGAGAGCCGGCCCACAAAGAGTCCACCTGCTTTCATCTGTGGTCCAAGGATCGCCGGCGCATTGAACGGCACTACAGTGGGTTCACCTGGGATACCCTTGGCCGGACGAGGCAGCCGGATTCTACCCCCCCCCCCCCTCCTACTCCTGTCGGCTTACAAGCGACCGGATTAACCCCCTCTAGTGTATCTAGTATATAATCATTAAAGTATCATTGCTGTTATTCCTTAACTATTCCAGGTCGTATATTTACCCCTGCGCCTTCAGAGATTGGACATTCTCTATTGATATACCGACGAATACTCTTTGCCATAAAAGTGCATACTATTTCAATTCATAAATGTAATTAAGTGATTAAGTGCTTGTTCTACACACCATCGCTGTGTAGAAATAAAGACCTGTTTCGACTTCGTACATTTGTGTTGGATCCGTTTCATCTACGTGAGAGTGTTTATGATAATATATTTATGCCGTGTACTGGGTGGCCGAATATTAAGTACAAAGGTAGTGGTAGTAAGTATCATATCTAGTAATACAGTCAGGGAATTGTACCCCTCAGTTACACATACAATATACAATATACTATGCAATGTACTCATATACAATACTATATAGTGCAGAGCAGAAATGGGATGAGGTACAATTTACAGTAAGGTGTACGAGTTGTAGTGCAAATCCTTTACCAATAAATATAAAGTGTGTTTAGGTGATCTAAAGTGTGGAGAGTGGGTGCTGCAGTGTGTTGTTTGTTTAAAGTGAGTGTGCGCGTGTGGATGTGTGTGCTGTGTGCATTTGGTGGTTGTTGCATAGTGTTTATTGTTCGTTGAGCAGCCTGATGGCCTGGGGATAGAAGCTTCTTCAGAGTCTTTCTGTGCTTGCCATGAGACTTCGGTATCGCTTGCCTGACCGCAGCAGTTCAAAGAGGCAGTTGTTTGGGTGGCTGAAGTCCTTGATGATTCTCTTAGCCTTACCCCTGCACCGCTTGTTGTAAATGTTCTGGAGGGTGGGAAGCCCCCCTCCAATTGTGCGTTCGGCTGAACGTGCCACTCTCTGTAGTCTGCTACGGTCTTGTGCGGTGCTATTCCCAAACCAGGAGGTGATATTGCCAGTCAGGATGCTCTCTATTGTACATGAGTAGAAGTTCTTAAGGATCTTCTGACTGACTTGGAACTTCCTTAGGCGCCTGAGGAAGTAGAGGCGTTGTCGTGCCTTCTTCACAACACTGTCAATGTGTGTGGTCCATGTCAAGTCCTCGGAAATGTGGACTCCGAGGTACTTAAAACTGTTCACTCTCTCAACCGGTGCCCCGTCGATGCTGAGGGGGCTGTAGTCCCTGACCCCCGACCTCCTAAAGTCCACAATCATCTCCTTTGTTTTGCTGACGTTCAGGGAGAGTCTGTTCTCCTGGCACCATCCCGCCAGGACCTTGACCTCTTCCAGGTAGGCCCTCTTGTCGTTTGCAGAGATCAGGCCCACCACTACTGTGTCGTCAGCAAATTTGATGATTGTGTTGTTGCTCTGCTGAGCCACACAGTCATGTGTGTACAGGGAGTAGAGGAGGGGACTCAGAACACAGCCCTGTGGGGCTCCTATGTTGAGGGTGATGGATGAGGAAGTGCAGTTGCCTGCTCTCACCACCTGGGGTCTGCCCGTCAGGAAGTCCAAGACCCACTGGCAGAGGTCATAGTTCAAGCCCAGGTCCCTGAGCTTGGCTATGAGTTTGGAGGGGACTATGGTATTGAATGCTGAGCTGTAGTCGATGAATAGCATTCTCACATAGTTCCCCTGCCTCTTGTCCAGGTGTGATGCTGCTGTGTGCAGCACATGGGCTATGGCGTCCTCCGTGGACCTGTTGGGGCGGTATGCAAATTGCAGGGGGTCCAGGTTGATGGGGAGGGAGGAACAGATGTAGCCCTTCACTAGCTTCTCAAAGCACTTCATGGCTATGGAGGTGAGAGCTACAGGGCGGTAGTCGTTGAGGCAAGTGGGCGTAGATTTTTTGGGTACAGGGATGATGGTGGACTTCTTCAAACAGGTGGGGATGACAGCCTGTTCTAAGGACAGGTTAAATATGTCAGTGAATACCGGGGCCAGTTGGTCGGCACAGACTTTTAGGACGCGGCCAGGGATGCGGTCCTGCTGCCTTCCTGATATTCACTTTCTTAAAGGTCCTCCTCACCTCATGTTCTGTTATTCTGAACACTGAATCTCCATCAGCAGCGCCCCCCCCCCCTCCATTGCAATGGTTTGTAGGCTGGTGTTGTTATTCACCGCCTCAAACCTTGCATAGAAGGTATTGAGATCATTTGCTAAGGAGATGTCACTGTTCAGCTTGAGGGAGGTGCCTTTGTAATCTGTCATCGTTCTGAAGCCCTGCCACATGCCTCTAGAGTCAGCCTGTTCAACTTTGTCCCTATAACGCCATTTGCCTCTATTACTGCTCTCCTGACGTTGTATCTTGCCGTCTTGTGTTCATCCATGTTGCTGGGGTACTTTGCGGTACTTCGGGTATTTTGGGGTATTTTGGGGTACTTTGGGGTATTTTGGGGTATTTTAGGGTACTTTGGGGTATACTTTCGGGGTATTTCAGGGTATTTTGGGGTACTTTGGGGTATTTTGGGGTACTTTGGGGTCTTTTGGGGTATTTTGGGGTATTTTAGGGTACTTTGGGGTACTTTGGGGTATTTTCCGGTATTTTAGGGTATTTTGGGGTATTTTGGGGTGTTTTCTGGTACTTTGGGGTATTCTGGGGGTACTTAGGGGTACTTAGGGGTATCTTAGGGTATTTTGGGGTACTTTGGGGTATTTTCTGGTACTTTGGGGTGTTTTGGGGTATTTTACGGTATTTTGGGGTATTTTGGGGTGTTTTCTGGTACTTTGGGGTATTTTGGGGTACTTAGGGGTATTTTAGGGTATTTTGGGGTATTTTGGGGTACTTTGGGGTATTTTCTGGTACTTTGGGGTATTTTCTGGTACTTAGGGGTATTTTAGGGTGTTTTGGGGTATTTTAGGGTATTTTGAGGTATTTTGGGGTGTTTTCTGGTACTTTGGGGTATTTTGGGGTACTTAGGGGTATTTTAGGGTATTTTGGGGTATTTTGGGGTATTTTGGGGTATTTTAGGGTACTTTGGGGGTACTTTGGGGTACTTTGGGGTACTTTGGGGTATTTTCTGGTACTTTGGGGTATTTTGGGGTATTTTAGGGTATTTTGGGGTGTTTTCTTGTACTTTGGGGTATTCTGGGGTACTTAGGGGTATCTTAGGGTATTTTGGGATATTTTGGGGTACTTTGGGGTATTTTCTGGTACTTTGGGTGTTTTGGGGTATACTTTGGGGTATTTTGGGGTATTTTAGGGTACTTTGGGGTATTTTTGGGGTATACTTTGGGGTACTTTGGGGTCTTTTGGGGTATTTTCGGGTATTTTCGGGTATTTTGGGGTATTTCGGGGTGTTTTCTGGTACTTTGGGGTATTTTGGGGTACTTAGGGCTATCTTAGGGTATTTGGGGTACTTTGGGGTATTTTCTGGTACTTTGGGGTGTTTTGGGGTATTTTAGGGTATTTTGGGGTATTTTGGGGTGTTTTCTGGTACTTTGGGGTATTTTGGGGTACTTAGGGGTATTTTAGGGTATTTTGGGGTATTTTGGGGTACTTTGGGGTATTTCTGGTACTTTGGGGTATTTTGGGGTACTTTGGGGTCTTTTGGAGTATTTTAGGGTACTTTGGGGGTATTTTGGGGTACTTTGGGGTATTTTCTGGTACTTTGGGGTATTTGGGGTACTTTGGGGTCTTTTGGGGTATTCTAGGGTACTTTGGGGGTATTTTGGGGTACTTTGGGGTACTTTGGGGTATTTTCTGGTACTTTGGGGTATTTTCTGGTACTTTGGGGTCTTTTGGGGTATTCTAGGGTACTTTGGGGGTATTTTGGGGTACTTTGGGGTACTTTGGGGTATTTTCTGGTACTTTGGGTATTTTGGGGTATTTTAGGGTATTTTGGGGTGTTTTCTGGTACTTTGGGGTATTATGGGGTACTTAGGGGTATCTTAGGGTATTTTGGGATATTTTGGGGTACTTTGGGGTATTTTCTGGTACTTTGGGGTGTTTTGGGGTATACTTTGGGGTATTTTGGGGTACTTTGGGGTATTTTAGGGTACTTTGGGGTATTTTTGGGGTATACTCTGGGGTACTTTGGGTCTTTTGGGGTATTTTGGGGTATTTCAGGGTACGTTGGGGTACTTTGGGGTATTTTGGGGTACTTTGGGGTATTTTCTGGTACTTTGGGGGTATTTTAGGGTATTTTGGGGTGTTTTCTGGTACTTTGGGATATTTTGGGGTACTTAGGGGTATCTTAGGGTATTTTGGGGTACTTTCTGGTACTTTGGGTTGTTTTGGGGTATTTAGTGTATTTTGGGGTATTTCGGGGTACTTTGGGTTATTTTCTGGTACTTTGGGGTATTTTCTGGTACTTTGGGGTATTTTGGGGTACTTTGGGGTATTTTGGGGTATTTTAGGGTACTTTGGGGTACTTTGGGGTATTTTCTGGTACTTTGGGGTATTTTGGGGTAGTTTAGGGTCTTTGGGGGTATTCTAGGGTACTTTGGGGGTATTTTGGGGTACTTTGGGGTACTTTGGGGTCTTTTCTGGTACTTTGGGGTATTTTGGGGTATTTTAGGGTATTTTGGGGTACTTTGGGGTATTTTCTGGTACTTTGGGGTGTTTTGGGGTATTTTAGTG
The DNA here is from genome assembly GCF_963971535.1 of Notolepis coatsorum. Lineage (NCBI taxonomy): Eukaryota > Metazoa > Chordata > Actinopteri > Aulopiformes > Paralepididae > Notolepis > Notolepis coatsorum. Next base: position 111,866,824 of record NC_140178.1, on the reverse strand, counting down.
TATTTTGGGGTATTTCGGGGTACTTTGGGTTATTTTCTGGTACTTTGGGGTATTTTCTGGTACTTTGGGGTATTTTGGGGTACTTTGGGGTATTTTGGGGTACTTTGGGGTATTTCTGGTACTTTGGGGTATTTTCTGGTACTTTGGGGTATTTTAGGGTACTTTGGGGTATACTTTCGGGGTATTTCAGGGTATTTTGGGGTACTTTGGGTTATTTTGGGGTACTTTGGGGTCTTTTGGGGTATTTTGGGGTATTTTAGGGTACTTTGGGGTACTTTGGGGTATTTTCCGGTATTTTAGGGTATTTTGGGGTATTTTGGGGTGTTTTCTGGTACTTTGGGTATTCTGGGGGTACTTAGGGGTACTTAGGGTATCTTAGGGTATTTTGGGTACTTTGGGGTATTTTCTGGTACTTTGGGGTGTTTTGGGGTATTTTACGGTATTTTGGGGTATTTTGGGGTGTTTTCTGGTACTTTGGGGTATTTTGGGGTACTTAGGGGTATTTTAGGGTATTTTGGGGTATTTTGGGGTACTTTGGGGTATTTCTGGTACTTTGGGGTATTTTGGGGTACTTAGGGGTATTTTAGGGTGTTTTGGGGTATTTTAGGGTATTTTGAGGTATTTTGGGGTGTTTTCTGGTACTTTGGGGTATTTTGGGGTACTTAGGGGTATTTTAGGGTATTTTGGGGTACTTTGGGGTATTTTGGGGTATTTTGGGGTATTTCGGGGTGTTTTCTGGTACTTTGGGGTATTTTGGGGTACTTAGGGCTATCTTAGGGTATTTTGGGGTACTTTGGGGTATTTTCTGGTACTTTGGGGTGTTTTGGGGTATTTTAGGGTATTTTGGGGTATTTTGGGGTGTTTTCTGGTACTTTGGGGTATTTTGGGGTACTTAGGGGTATTTTAGGGTATTTTGGGGTATTTTGGGGTACTTTGGGGTATTTTCTGGTACTTTGGGGTATTTTGGGGTACTTTGGGGTCTTTTGGAGTATTTTAGGGTACTTTGGGGGTATTTTGGGGTACTTTGGGGTATTTTCTGGTACTTTGGGGTATTTTGGGGTACTTTGGGGTCTTTTGGGGTATTCTAGGGTACTTTGGGGTATTTTGGGGTACTTTGGGGTACTTTGGGGTATTTTCTGGTACTTTGGGGTATTTTCTGGTACTTTGGGGTCTTTTGGGGTATTCTAGGGTACTTTGGGGGTATTTTGGGGTACTTTGGGGTACTTTGGGGTATTTTCTGGTACTTTGGGGTATTTTGGGGTATTTCAGGGTATTTTGGGGTGTTTTCTGGTACTTTGGGGTATTATGGGGTACTTAGGGGTATCTTAGGGTATTTTGGGATATTTGGGGTACTTTGGGGTATTTTCTGGTACTTTGGGGTGTTTTGGGGTATACTTTGGGGTATTTTGGGGTACTTTGGGGTATTTTAGGGTACTTTGGGGTATTTTTGGGGTATACTCTGGGGTACTTTGGGGTCTTTTGGGGTATTTGGGTATTCAGGGTACGTTGGGGTACTTTGGGGTATTTTGGGGTACTTTGGGGTATTTTCTGGTACTTTGGGGGTATTTTAGGGTATTTTGGGGTGTTTTCTGGTACTTTGGGATATTTTGGGGTACTTAGGGGTATCTTAGGGTATTTTGGGGTACTTTCTGGTACTTTGGGTTGTTTTGGGGTATTTTAGTGTATTTTGGGGTATTTCGGGGTACTTTGGTTATTTTCTGGTACTTTGGGTATTTTCTGGTACTTTGGGGTATTTTGGGGTACTTTGGGGTATTTTGGGGTATTTTAGGGTACTTTGGGGTACTTTGGGGTATTTTCTGGTACTTTGGGGTATTTTGGGGTAGTTTAGGGTCTTTGGGGGTATTCTAGGGTACTTTGGGGTATTTTGGGGTACTTTGGGGTACTTTGGGGTCTTTCTGGTACTTTGGGGTATTTTGGGGTATTTTAGGGTATTTTGGGGTACTTTGGGGTATTTTCTGGTACTTTGGGGTGTTTTGGGGTATTTTAGTGTATTTTGGGGTATTTCGGGGTACTTGGGTTATTTTCTGGTACTTTGGGGTATTTTCTGGTACTTTGGGGTATTTTGGGGTACTTTGGGGTATTTTGGGGTACTTTGGGGTATTTCTGGTACTTTGGGGTATTTTCTGGTACTTTGGGGTATTTTAGGGTACTTTGGGGTATACTTTCGGGGTATTTCAGGGTATTTTGGGGTACTTTGGGTTATTTTGGGGTACTTTGGGGTCTTTTGGGGTATTTTGGGGTATTTTAGGGTACTTTGGGGTACTTTGGGGTATTTTCCGGTATTTTAGGGTATTTTGGGGTATTTTGGGGTGTTTTCTGGTACTTTGGGGTATTCTGGGGGTACTTAGGGGTACTTAGGGGTATCTTAGGGTATTTTGGGGTACTTTGGGGTATTTTCTGGTACTTTGGGGTGTTTTGGGGTATTTTACGGTATTTTGGGGTATTTTGGGGTGTTTTCTGGTACTTTGGGGTATTTTGGGGTACTTAGGGGTATTTTAGGGTATTTTGGGGTATTTTGGGGTACTTTGGGGTATTTTCTGGTACTTTGGGGTATTTTGGGGTACTTAGGGTATTTTAGGGTGTTTTGGGGTATTTTAGGGTATTTGAGGTATTTTGGGGTGTTTTCTGGTACTTTGGGGTATTTTGGGGTACTTAGGGGTATTTTAGGGTATTTTGGGGTACTTTGGGGTATTTTGGGGTATTTTGGGGTATTTTAGGGTACTTTGGGGGTACTTTGGGGTACTTTGGGGTACTTTTGGGTATTTTCTGGTACTTTGGGGTATTTTGGGGTATTTTAGGGTATTTTGGGGTGTTTTCTTGTACTTTGGGTATTCTGGGGTACTTAGGGGTATCTTAGGGTATTTTGGGATATTTTGGGGTACTTTGGGGTATTTTCTGGTACTTTGGGGTGTTTTGGGGTATACTTTGGGGTATTTTGGGGTATTTTAGGGTACTTTGGGGTACTTTTGGGGTATACTTTGGGGTACTTTGGGGTCTTTTGGGGTATTTTCGGGTATTTCCGGGTATTTTGGGGTATTTCGGGGTGTTTTCTGGTACTTTGGGGTATTTTGGGGTACTTAGGGGTATCTTAGGGTATTTTGGGGTACTTTGGGGTATCTTCTGGTACTTTGGGGTGTTTTGGGGTATTTTAGGGTATTTTGGGGTATTTTGGGGTGTTTTCTGGTACTTTGGGGTATTTTGGGGTACTTAGGGGTATTTTAGGGTATTTTGGGGTATTTTGGGGTACTTTGTGGTATTTTCTGTATTTTGGGGTACTTTGGGGTCTTTTTGGAGTATTTTAGGGTACTTTGGGGGTATTTTGGGGTACTTTGGGGTACTTTGGGGTATTTTCTGGTACTTTGGGGTATTTTGGGGTACTTTGGGGTCTTTTGGGGTATTCTAGGGTACTTTGGGGGTATTTTGGGGTACTTTGGGGTACTTTGGGGTATTTTCTGGTACTTTGGGGTATTTTCTGGTACTTTGGGTCTTTTGGGGTATTCTAGGGTACTTTGGGGGTATTTTGGGGTACTTTGGGGTACTTTGGGGTATTTTCTGGTACTTTGGGGTATTTTGGGGTATTTTAGGATATTTTGGGGTGTTTTCTGGTACTTTGGGGTATTATGGGGTACTTAGGGGTATCTTAGGGTATTTTGGGATATTTTGGGGTATTTTCTGGTACTTTGGGGTGTTTTGGGGTATACTTTGGGTATTTTGGGGTACTTTGGGGTATTTTAGGGTACTTTGGGGTATTTTTGGGGTATACTCTGGGGTACTTTGGGGTCTTTTGGGGTATTTTGGGGTATTTCAGGGTACGTTGGGGTACTTTGGGGTATTTTGGGGTACTTTGGGGTATTTTCTGGTACTTTGGGGTATTTTAGGGTATTTTGGGGTGTTTTCTGGTACTTTGGGATATTTTGGGGTACTTAGGGGTATCTTAGGGTATTTTGGGGTACTTTGGGTTGTTTTGGGGTATTTTAGTGTATTTTGGGGTATTTCGGGGTACTTTGGGTTATTTTCTGGTACTTTGGGGTATTTTCTGGTACTTTGGGGTATTTTGGGGTACTTTGGGGTATTTTGGGGTATTTTAGGGTACTTTGGGGTACTTTGGGGTATTTTCTGGTACTTTGGGGTATTTTGGGGTAGTTTAGGGTCTTTGGGGGTATTCTAGGGTACTTTGGGGGTATTTTGGGGTACTTTGGGGTACTTTGGGGTCTTTTCTGGTACTTTGGGGTATTTTGGGGTATTTTAGGGTATTTTGGGGTACTTTGGGGTATTTTCTGGTACTTTGGGGTGTTTTGGGGTATTTTAGTGTATTTTGGGGTATTTCGGGGTACTTTGGGTTATTTTCTGGTACTTTGGGGTATTTTTGGTACTTTGGGGTATTTTGGGGTACTTTGGGGTATTTTGGGGTACTTTGGGGTATTTCTGGTACTTTGGGGTATTTTCTGGTACTTTGGGGTATTTTGGGGTACTTTGGGTCTTTGGGGGTATTCTAGGGTACTTTGGGGGTATTTTGGGGTACTTTGGGGTACTTTTGGGTCTTTTCTGGTATTTTGGGGTATTTTAGGGTATTTTGGAGTGTTTTCTGGTACTTTGGGGTATTTTGGGGTACTTAGGGGTATCTTAGGGTATTTTGGGATATTTTGGGGTACTTTGGGGTATTTTCTGGTACTTTGGGGTGTTTTGGGGTATACTTTGGGGTATTTTGGGGTACTTTGGGGTATTTTGGGGTATTTTAGGGTACTTTGTGGTATTTTTGGGGTATACTTTGGGGTACTTTGGGGTTTTTTGGGGTATTTCAGGGTACTTTGGGGTATTTTGGGGTATTTTGGGGTACTTTGGGGTATTTTCTGGTATGTTGGGGTATTTTGGGGTACTTTGGGGTATTTTGGGGTATTTTAGGGTACTTTGGGGTACTTTTGGGGTATTTTCTGGTACTTTGGGTATTTTGGGGTAGTTTAGGGTCTTTGGGGGTATTCTAGGGTACTTTGGGGGTATTTTGGGGTACTTTGGGGTCTTTTCTGGTACTTTGGGGTATTTTGGGGTACTTAGGGGTATCTTAGGGTATTTTGGGATATTTTGGGATACTTTGGGGTATTTTCTGGTACTTTGGGGTGTTTTGGGGTATACTTTGGGTATTTTGGGGTACTTTGGGGTATTTTGGGGTATTTTAGGTACTTTGTGGTATTTTTGGTTAGGGTACTTTGTGGTATTTTTGGGGTATACTTTGGGGTACTTTGGGGTCTTTTGGGGGTATTTTGGGGTATTTCAGGGTACTTTGGGGTACTTTGGGGTATTTTGGGGTACTTTGGGGTATTTTCTGGTACTTTGGGGTATTTTGGGGTACTTTGGGGTATTTTGGGGTATTTTATGGTACTTTGTGGTATTTTTGGGGTATACTTTGGGGTACTTTGGGGTCTTTTGGGGTATTTTGGGGTATTTCAGGGTACTTTGGGGTATTTTGGGGTATTTTGGGGTACTTTGGGGTATTTTCTGGTACTTTGGGGTATTTTGGGGTACTTTGGGGTACTTTGGGGTATTTTCTGGTACTTTGGGGTATTTTGGGGTAGTTTAGGGTCTTTGGGGGTATTCTAGGGTACTTTGGGGGTATTTTGGGGTACTTTGGGGTACTTTGGGGTCTTTTCTGGTACTTTGGGGTATTTTGGGGTATTTTGGGGTACTTTGGGGTATTTTCTGGTACTTTGGGGTGTTTTGGGGTATTTTAGTGTATTTTGGGGTATTTCGGGGTACTTTGGGTTATTTTCTGGTACTTTGGGGTATTTTCTGGTACTTTGGGGTATTTTGGGGTAGTTTAGGGTCTTTGGGGGTATTCTAGGGTACTTTGGGGGTATTTTGGGGTACTTTGGGGTACTTTGGGGTCTTTTCTGGTACTTTGGGGTATTTTGGGGTACTTAGGGGTATCTTAGGGTATTTTGGGATATTTTGGGATACTTTGGGGTATTTTCTGGTACTTTGGGGTGTTTTGGGGTATACTTTGGGGTATTTTGGGGTACTTTGGGGTATTTTGGGGTATTTTAGGGTACTTTGTGGTATTTTTGGGGTATACTTTGGGGTACTTTGGGGTCTTTTGGGGGTATTTTGGGGTATTTCAGGGTACTTTGGGGTACTTTGGGGTATTTTGGGGTACTTTGGGGTATTTTCTGGTACTTTGGGGTATTTTGGGGTACTTTGGGGTATTTTGGGGTATTTTATGGTACTTTGTGGTATTTTTGGGGTATACTTTGGGGTACTTTGGGGTCTTTTGGGGGTATTTTGGGGTATTTCAGGGTACTTTGGGGTATTTTGGGGTATTTTGGGGTACTTTGGGGTATTTTCTGGTACTTTGGGGTATTTTGGGGTACTTTGGGGTACTTTGGGGTATTTTCTGGTACTTTGGGGTATTTTGGGGTAGTTTAGGGTCTTTGGGGGTATTCTAGGGTACTTTGGGGGTATTTTGGGGTACTTTGGGGTCTTTTCTGGTACTTTGGGGTATTTTGGGGTATTTTGGGGTACTTTGGGGTATTTTCTGGTACTTTGGGGTGTTTTGGGGTATTTTAGTGTATTTTGGGGTATTTCGGGGTACTTTGGGTTATTTTCTGGTACTTTGGGGTATTTTCTGGTACTTTGGGGTATTTTGGGGTACTTTGGGGTATTTTGGGGTATTTTGGGGTACTTTGGGGTATTTCTGGTACTTTGGGGTATTTTCTGGTACTTTGGGGTATTTTGGGGTACTTTGGGGTCTTTGGGGGTATTCTAGGGTACTTTGGGGGTATTTTGGGGTACTTTGGGGTACTTTGGGGTCTTTTCTGGTACTTTGGGGTATTTTGGGGTATTTTAGGGTATTTTGGGGTATTTTCTGGTACTTTGGGGTATTTTGGGGTACTTAGGGGTATCTTAGGGTATTTTGGGATATTTTGGGGTACTTTGGGGTATTTTCTGGTACTTTGGGGTGTTTTGGGGTATACTTTGGGGTATTTTGGGGTACTTTGGGGTATTTTGGGGTATTTTAGGGTACTTTGTGGTATTTTTGGGGTATACTTTGGGGTACTTTGGGGTCTTTTGGGGGTATTTTGGGGTATTTCAGGGTACTTTGGGGTACTTTGGGGTATTTTGGGGTACTTTGGGGTATTTTCTGGTACTTTGGGGGTATTTTAGGGTATTTTGGGGTGTTTTCTGGTACTTTGGGGTACTTAGGGGTATGTTAGGGTATTTTGGGGTACTTTGGGGTACTTTGGGGTCTTTTCTGGTACTTTGGGGTATTTTGGGGTATTTTGGGGTACTTTGGGGTATTTTCTGGTACTTTGGGGTATTTTGGGGTACTTTGGGGTACTTTGGGGTATTTTCTGGTACTTTGGGGTATTTTGGGGTAGTTTAGGGTCTTTGGGGGTATTCTAGGGTACTTTGGGGGTATTTTGGGGTACTTTGGGGTACTTTGGGGTCTTTTCTGGTACTTTGGGGTATTTTGGGGTATTTTGGGGTACTTTGGGGTATTTTCTGGTACTTTGGGGTGTTTTGGGGTATTTTAGTGTATTTTGGGGTATTTCGGGGTACTTTGGGTTATTTTCTGGTACTTTGGGGTATTTTCTGGTACTTTGGGGTATTTTGGGGTACTTTGGGGTATTTTGGGGTATTTTGGGGTACTTTGGGGTATTTCTGGTACTTTGGGGTATTTTCTGGTACTTTGGGGTATTTTGGGGTACTTTGGGGTCTTTGGGGGTATTCTAGGGTACTTTGGGGGTATTTTGGGGTACTTTGGGGTACTTTGGGGTCTTTTCTGGTACTTTGGGGTATTTTGGGGTATTTTAGGGTATTTTGGGGTATTTTCTGGTACTTTGGGGTATTTTGGGGTACTTAGGGGTATCTTAGGGTATTTTGGGATATTTTGGGGTACTTTGGGGTATTTTCTGGTACTTTGGGTGTTTTGGGGTATACTTTGGGGTATTTTGGGGTACTTTGGGGTATTTTGGGGTATTTTAGGGTACTTTGTGGTATTTTTGGGGTATACTTTGGGGTACTTTGGGGTCTTTTGGGGGTATTTTGGGGTATTTCAGGGTACTTTGGGGTACTTTGGGGTATTTTGGGGTACTTTGGGGTATTTTCTGGTACTTTGGGGGTATTTTAGGGTATTTTGGGGTGTTTTCTGGTACTTTGGGGTACTTAGGGGTATGTTAGGGTATTTTGGGGTACTTTTGGGTGTTTTCTGGTACTTTGGGGTGTTTTGGGGTATTTTAGGGTATTTTGGGGTATTTCGGGGTACTTTGGGTTATTTTATGGTACTTTGGGGTATTTTGGGGTATTTTGGGGTCTTTTGGGGTATTTTGGGATATTTTAGGGTACTTTGGGGTAGGGCTGCAACGATTAGTCGTTAAAAACAATAACAATAACAATTAATAATAAGTAACTGCAATGCGCAAATGTTCATTTGTAACTGCAATGCACTACAGGAACTGCTGGGGGCAGTATAGTTTCCATTGTCTGACTGCAGTGCATTCTGGTATTTAACGGCGCAGCCTGCAGGTAAGAACTTCACTTCAGAAGAAAGAATGAACGATGGCGGAAGGGAGAGAGAAAGACAGAGGAGATGAGATGGCGGAAGGGAGAGAGAAAGACGGAGGAGATGAATTAAAAAAAGCGAGACCGAGGGCATCAAAGGTGTGGGAATTCTTTACAGATGACAAACCGAAGAAAACTGTTAAATGCCGATTATGCAAGGTGGAATTGGCATTTCACAGCAGCACCACGGCGATGCACGAACATCTAAAACGAAAGCACCCCGGAGCCACGGTGACGTCGTCGGAACATGGGTAAGTTCTAGAGTAGTTAGCCATAGTATTGTATTTTTTACGTTGGAAAACAGAACGTCTCATGGATATGGATATAATGCTTGCTATGCGAACTCTATTGCTGAGGCTTATAGAGGCTGCGCTGCTGCTGTATGTTGTAAGTAACGTTAAACAGCGCCATGCTTAGTAGTTAGTACAGGTGAGGTTACAGCGTTGCTGGCGCTGCTTCACTTTTAGTTTCGTTTGTTATGCCGACCAACCGGATACGGAAATACCTCACGTATATATCTGTAGTCACTCTGTCTTTAGTCCACAAAATAATATCCCTTAAGCGATAACTCCCTCTAGTGGGAAAACATAGATATTGCATCTCAATATTATTACTTCTAGCCTAGGTATATATAAGGCTGACTATAATTAATAAAAATAAACTGATAGTCTGATACTATAGCCTACAAATTCTGATGATAATTAATACAGCTTTCTGTTTTTTTTGTTCTCTTTCTATTGTAGGGCAAAGCAAACACGTGTGGATGAGTTTGTCCTGAAGAGAGGCTCATGCACCCCTCAAATGGCTGGAGTCTTCACAGAGAGCATCCTCACCATGCTTGTTAAAGACATGAGACCATTATCGATGGTTGAAGATGAGGGCTTTAAGCAGATGGTCACCACATAACATTCCATTCAGGTTACACCTTACCTTCCAGAACTCATTTTACAAAGCTCATGGAGAGAAAGTATGAAGATACTTTTGCTAAGGTTAAAATTGCTCTTAAAGCAAACAAGAACAAGATTGCCCTGACAACTGATGCCTGGACCAGTGTTGCGACAGAGGCATATCTTGGCATCACCTGTCACTTTATAAGTGATGACTGGAAGCTCAATAGCTTCTGCCTCACAACCATGCCACTCGAAGAACGGCACACTGGGACCAACATTGCTACATGGATTGAGCAGGCTGTGGAAAGGTTTGAGATCCCTCCAAGCAAGCTTGTGGCGGTTGTTCATGACAATGGCGCCAATGTCCTGCTGGCTGCTGGCATCAGAAATTGTAAATGGTGTACTGTGTTCCCCTGCAGGAGATGATGATGATCAGACAGACACACACAATACATTATAATTACACACACACGCACTCCTCTCACTCACAGTGATCAGAGTAAGACACACACACATTGGACACATACACACTCCTCTCACTCACACACAGCGATCAGAGTAAGACACGTACTAACACCACCACCAATACCACCACTACTAACACCACCACCACTACTAACACCACACCACCACTACTAACACCACCACCACCACTACTAACACCACCAATACCACCACTACTAACACCACCACCACTACTAACACCACCACTACTAACACCACCAATACCACCACTACTAACACCACCACCACCACCACTACTAACACCACCACCACTACTAACACCACCACTACTAACACCACCAATACCACCACTACTAACACCACCACTACTAACACCACCACCACTACTAACACCACCACCACTACTAACACCACCACTACTAACACCACCACCACTACTAACACCACCACCACTACTAACACCACCACCACCACTACTAACACCACCACCACCACTACTAACACCACCAATACCACCACTACTAACTCCACCAATACCACCACCACTACTAACATACACCACCAATACCACCACTGTCTGTCACACACATACACACACACACACAGACTCCTCTCACACACAGCAAACAAAAGACCTAGAAGTCTGTCTGATCTGACTCATGTCATCCCCCTCTCCCCCTACAGCTGTTCCACGACGTCAGTACGTCACCCTTCTCTCCTGGTCCTGGACCAAGTTACAGCCCCATCAGCCGTGGTGCTGGGGGCAGATGCTGCTGCTAGTTATTTCTTTTTTTTAATATTATTATTTTAGTAGTTATTTAAAGTACAGAGCATGTCGATATGCTCGCACTCACTGCAATTTAAAGAAATTGGTGTACTGTGTTCCCCTGCAGGAGATGATGATCATCAGACAGACAGACACACAATACATTACACAGTTACACACGCACTCCTCTCACTCACACACAGCGATCAGAGTAAGACACACACACATACTCCTCTCACTCACACACAGCGATCAGAGTAAGACACACACACATACTCCTCTCACTCACACACAGCGATCAGAGTAAGACACACACATACACAAATTACACAGTACAGTACACACACTCCTCTCACTCTCACACAGCGATCAGAGTAAGACACACACACATACACAATTACACACACACACGGACTCCTCTCACACCCAGCAAACAAAAGACCTAGAAGTCTGTCTGATCTGACTCATCCCCGTCTCCCCCTACAGCTGTTCCACGACGTCAGTACTCAGTAGTGTACGTCACCCTCCCCTCCTGGTTGTGGACCAAGTTACAGCCCCATCAGCCGTGGTGCTGGGGGCAGATGCTGCTGCTAGTTATTTCTTTTTTCTTATTATTATTTTAGTTATTTAAACTTAAAGTACAGTGCACTACACTTCCAATTTTGTATTATTTAATTTATTTATCTTAAGTTGTTATGAGTGATTGCACTTGACTCAATGCACTGACTGACTGTATTCTTGACTTCAACATTTCAAATACATTTCATTTAAAGTTGCAAGATCCAAATTCAAATGTTTCATGAGTCATTATTTTAATTTGCTATGGGATCATCATGTTATGATGTTGTTGTTTGGTCCTGACAAGAGTCTCAAAGTCTGGGGTGATGGTAGACAAGCAACTCTGAGGTCATGCTCAATGTCCAATCTGTTCCTCTGCTCTGTCTTCAGCTGGACCAGAGCTGAGAAGCCACTTTCACAAAGATAGGTAGGTTAAAAAAAAAACTAAAAAACATTGGTTTTCGATTAGTCGACTAATCGAAAAAATAATCGGCAGATTAGTCGACTACCAAAATAGTCATTAGTTGCAGCCCTACTTTGGGGTACTTTGGGGTATTTTCTGGTACTTTGGGGTATTTTGGGGTATTTTAGGGTATTTTGTTCTGTTTTCTGGTACTTTGGGGGTATTTTGGGGTACTTAGGGGTATTTTAGGGTATTTTGGGGTACTTTGGGGTATTTTCTGGTACTTTGGGGTGTTTTGGGGTATACTTTGGGGTACTTTGGGGTATTTTAGGGTATTTTGGGGGTATTTTGGGGTATTTTGGGGTATTTTGGGGGTATTTTAGGGTACTTTGGGGGTATTCTTGGGTATTTTCTGGTACTTTGGGGGTATTTTGGGGTATACTTTGGGGTATTTGGGGTACTTTGGGGTATTTTGGGGTACTTTGGGGTATTTTCTGATACTTTGGGGTACTTTGGGGTATTTTGGGGTATACTTTGGGGTACTTTGGGGTATTTTGGGGTACTTTAGGGTATTTTCTGGTACTTTGGGGTGATTAGTAGGACCCCCTACGGGTGACTGCAATTCGAAACTGGCCCCTGTATATGTCCTAACTCAACCCCCTTCAATGTAAATGTCCAATAATGCCCAATAATACACGAGACCCTCTTCTTGGGACCAAGTACCACCTACCCAACCCCCCCCCACCCCACCTCATCCAATGTACAGTTTCTTGGTCAAATGTATACTCTCTTTTTTAAACTCTTTTTGTATCACAAACAGTACTGTATTTGTAAATCTGGTATGTCATAAATGTATAGATGTAGCAGTACTGTCTATCTGTATGTCATGTATGTCATATATGTTATGATGAATTGAAAATGGGGGACCCTGATGTAAACAAGACGAAAGTCTTTCTCTGGTCTGCATCCCCTTAACAATTGTGTGTATTGAGCTGTACTGTATTGTACCCATTCTGCAATCTGTTAATAACATTTTCAATCAATCAATCAATCAATCAAAACACATACACACAGTCCTCCACACATGTGCATTTCATCAGAAACGTCAGAGGTCAGGGTCATGCCTGGAGCAGTTCCTGGAGCAGTAGGAATGTCATCTCTAGTCGAGGTTAGGGTTAGGAGTGGGGTCTCCACTAAGGTTAAGGTCAAAGGTTATGTTTATGTTTGAATGGCGTGAAAATAGGAGTCCCTTGAAACAGCAATGTTGTGGTTTTTGCTTCTCTAACCTGAAGTCTGTCTGCTAGAGCAGCGGTTCTCAAACTTTTTTATACCACAACCCCATTTTATTTAGGAAATTTTTTGGCGACCCCACACTTAATGTATCGCGTAATTTCAATGTGGAATTAAGGAATATCAAAATAAAAGCACACGTTGTTGAACTTGATCATGCATATTTATTAGAACATTTTATTACAGCACTATGTTATCAATACACATTTATAAAACAAGGCATATTTAGCCAGAATATGTTGCCAGAACAAATACAAATAATTAATTTTTTATTTTTTATTCTTAATAATTTATTTTTACTTGCCAATGTGCACCTACCCGCGACCCCAATTTGGGACGCGACCCGTAGTTTGAGAACCACTGCTCTAGAGTCTGTCTGTTAGAGTCTGTCTGTTAGAGTCTGTCTGTTAGAGTCTGTCTGTTAGAGTCTGTCTGCTAGTCTGTCTGTTAGTCTGTCTGTTAGAGTCTGTCTGTTAGAGTCTGTCTGTTAGAGTCTGTCTGCTAGAGTCTGTCTGTTAGTCTGTCTGTTAGAGTCTGTCTGTTAGAGTCTGTCTGTTAGAGTATGTCTGCTAGAGTCTGTCTGTTAGTCTGTCTGTTAGAGTCTGTCTGTTAGTCTGTCTGTTAGAGTCTGTCTGTTAGAGTCTGTCTGTTAGAGTCTGTTAGAGTCTAGTTTCAAGTTTCTTTAATAGTTGTCATACAGAAGTACAGAATACTTTCATACAAAATGCTTCTTACTGTTACGCTCCAGAGACTGTGCTAGACAAGATAGTATCAAATAACATAGTATAGCATGTAATTTAGAAGAAGAAAATGAGGTCACAGTGTTCGGTATAGACATATGTACAATGTTCTGAGTTACCATATAATATACAATACTATGCAGTGTACTAATGTACAGTACTATATAGTGCAAAGCAGAAATGGGATGAGGTACAATTTAGGTACAATTTACAGTAAGGTGGACGAGTTGTAGTGCAATCCTTCATCAATAAATATAAAGTGTGGGGAGTGGGTGCTACAGTGTGTTTGTTTAAAGTGGGTGTGTGCTATAAAGTGTGTGGAGTGGGTGCTACAGTGTGTTTGTTTAAAGTGAGTGTGTGCGTGTGGATGTGTGTGCTATGTGCGTTTGGTGGTTGTTGTTGTGTAGTGTTCATTGTTCGTTTAGCAGCCTGATGGCCTGGGGATAGAAGCTTCTTCTGAGTCTTTCTGTGCTCGCCTTGAGACTCCGGTATCGCTTGCCTGACCGCAGCAGTTCAAAGAGGCAGTTGTTCGGGTGACTGGAGTCTTTAATGATTCTCTTAGCCTTGCCCTTGCAACGCTTGTTGTAAATGTTCTGGAGGGTGGGGAGCCCCCCTCCAATTGTGCGTTCGCCTGAACGTGTCACTCTTTGTAGTCTGCTTCGGTCTTGTGCAGTGCTATTCCCAAACCAGGAGGTGATGTTGCCGGTCAAGATGCTCTCTATTGTACATGAGTAGAAGTTCTTAAGGATCTTCTGACTGACTTGGAACTTCCTTAGGCGCCTGAGGAAGTAGAGGCGTTGTCGTGCCTTCTTCACAACACTGTCAATGTGTGTGGTCCATGTCAAGTCCTCGGATATGTAGGCTCCGAGGTACTTAAAGCTGTTGACTCTCTCAACCGGTGCCCCGTCGATGCTGAGGGGGCTGTAGTCCTTGACCCCCGACCTCCTGAAGTCCACAATCATCTCCTTTGTTTTGCTGACGTTCATGGAGAGGCTGTTTTCCTGGCACCATCCCGCCAGGACCTTGACCTCTTCCAGGTAGGCCCTCTCGTTGTTGGCAGAGATCAGGCCCACCACCACTGTGTCGTCAGCAAATTTGATGATTGTATTGCTACTCCGCTGAGCCACACAGTCGTGTGTGTACAGGGAGTAGAGGAGGGGACTCAGAACACAGCCCTGGGGGGCCCCTATGTTGAGGGTGATGGATGAGGAGGTGCAGTTGCCTGCTCTCACCACCTGGGGTCTGCCAGTCAGGAAGTCCAAGAGGCCAGTTGGTCGGCACAGACTTTTAGGACGCGGCCGGGGATGCCGTCCGGACCTGCTGCCTTCCTGATATTCACTTTTTTAAAGGTCCGCCTCACCTCCGGCATCCCCGGCCGCGTCCTAAAAGTCTGTGCCGACCAACTGGCCCCAGTATTCACTGACATATTTAACCTGTCCTTAGAACAGGCTGTCATCCCCACCTGCCTGAAGAAGTCCACTATTATCCCTGTACCCAAAAAATCCAAGCCTGCTTGCCTCAACGACTACCGCCCTGTAGCTCTCACCTCCATAGCCATGAAGTGCTTTGAGAAGCTAGTAAAGGGCTACATCTGCTCCTCCCTCCCCATCAACATGGACCCCCTGCAATTTGCATACCGCCCCAACAGGTCCACGGAGGACGCCATAGCCCATGTGCTGCACACAGCAGCATCACACCTGGACAAGAGGCAGGGGAACTATGTGAGAATGCTATTCATCGACTACAGCTCGGCATTCAATACCATAGTCCCCTCCATACTCATAGCCAAGCTCAGGGACCTGGGCTTGAACTATGACCTCTGCCAGTGGGTCTTGGACTTCCTGACTGGCAGACCCCAGGTGGTGAGAGCAGGCAACTGCACCTCCTCATCCATCACCCTCAACATAGGGGCCCCCCAGGGCTGTGTTCTGAGTCCCCTCCTCTACTCCCTGTACACACACGACTGTGTGGCTCAGCGGAGTAGCAATACAATCATCAAATTTGCTGACGACACAGTGGTGGTGGGCCTGATCTCTGCCAACGACGAGAGGGCCTACCTGGAAGAGGTCAAGGTCCTGGCGGGATGGTGCCAGGAAAACAGCCTCTCCCTGAACGTCAGCAAAACAAAGGAGATGATTGTGGACTTCAGGAGGTCGGGGGTCAAGGACTACAGCCCCCTCAGCATCGACGGGGCACCGGTTGAGAGAGTCAACAGCTTTAAGTACCTCGGAGCCTACATATCCGAGGACTTGACATGGACCACACACATTGACAGTGTTGTGAAGAAGGCACGACAACGCCTCTACTTCCTCAGGCGCCTAAGGAAGTTCCAAGTCAGTCAGAAGATCCTTAAGAACTTCTACTCATGTACAATAGAGAGCATCTTGACCGGCAACATCACCTCCTGGTTTGGGAATAGCACTGCACAAGACCGAAGCAGACTACAAAGAGTGACACGTTCAGCCGAACGCACAATTGGAGGGGGGCTCCCCACCCTCCAGAACATTTACAACAAGCGTTGCAAGGGCAAGGCTAAGAGAATCATTAAAGACTCCAGTCACCCGAACAACTGCCTCTTTGAACTGCTGCGGTCAGGCAAGCGATACCGGAGTCTCAAGGCGAGCACAGAAAGACTCAGAAGAAGCTTCTATCCCCAGGCGATCAGGCTGCTAAACGAACAATGAATGAACACTACACAACAACAACCACCAAACACACATAGCACACACATCCACACGCACACACTCACTTTAAACAAACACACTGTAGCACCCACTCCACACACTTTATAGCACACACCCACTTTAAACAAACACACTGTAGCACCCACTCCCCACACTTTATATTTATTGATGAAGGATTGCACTACAACTCGTACACCTTACTGTAAATTGTACCTAAATTGTACCTCATCCCATTTCTGCTTTGCACTATATAGTACTGTACATTAGTACACTGCATAGTATTGTATATTATATGGTAACTCAGAACATTGTACATATGTCTATACCGAACACTGTGACCTCATTTTCTTCTTCTAAATTACATGCTATACTATGTTATTTGATACTATCTTGTCTAGCACAGTCTCTGGAGCGTAACAGTAAGAAGCATTTTGTATGAAAGTATTCTGTACTTCTGTATGACAACTATTAAAGAAACTAAACTAAACTAAACTCATGCTCTGTTACCCTGAACACTGCGCCTCCATCAGCAGCCGACCCCCCCCCCCCCATTGCCGTGGCTTGTGAGCTGGTGTTGTTATTACCAGCATCAAACCTCGCATAGAAGGTATTGAGGTCATTTGCTAAGGAGATGTCACTGTTCAGTTTGAGGGAGGCGCCTTTGTAGTCTGTCTGTTAGAGTCTGTCTGTTAGTCTGTCTGTTAGAGTCTGTCTGTTAGAGTCTGTCTGTTAGAGTCTGTCTGTTAGAGTCTGTCTGTTAGAGTCTGTTAGAGTCTGTCTGTTAGAGTCTGTCTGTTAGAGTCTGTCTGTTAGAGTCTGTCTGCTAGAGTCTGTCTGTTAGAGTCTGTCTGCTAGAGTCTGTCTGCTAGAGTCTGGCTAAATATCTGCGATGCATTCTCCCATTCGGCAGTAGCCCAGGAAAGGGCCCGGCCAGTGAGCAAGGTGATTATATAAGCTACCCGAGACACATGTGTGGGGAAAGTGTGGGGGAAAGATGAGAGAACACTGAGTGACAAACTCACGACATCCTTCTGAAGATCCTCCATACCGGTCCGGCGGTGGCAGCCTTGGCTCGCGGATCTCCTCTCTCCTGTCTGGAGGTCCCAGCTCTCCTCCCCCGCTGGCTGGCGGCGTTCCAGCTGCGACTCCCCTGGCTGCTCCCGACTCGGCAGCGGTGGACCGGGCGTCGTTGACTGCCGCCAAGGCCGAATTCGCCGCCTCCCGGGAGGATATGGTCAGGTCTCCTAGCCGACCCAGTTCCACGTTGACTGCCGACTGGCAATCGTGCCCAGCTCTCAGCTGTTCCCGCTGTGCGATCATTTAGTTTCTTATTTCCTCCATGGAGCTCATTATGGTCGAGGCTTCTGTTACGGTTGCGGTGCAGGTAAGCAATTGTGAGTCCAGTAGAGGAGGAAATAATACGAGTCGGAGAATGATTGCTCTTTCTTAGTGGTGCCTTTTAATGTAAGAACACAGAGCACAAAGAATCCAGGGAAAGACGCCGGGGCGTCAACTTGAGAATAATCAAGAGCGAGAAGGTCAGCAATATCTCCAGCTCCTTCCACACGATACACGGTCTGAAGCCTCGACAGGGGCAGAGAGAAACAACAATGAATATATAGTCAAACCCCAAACATTCCAATGCGTCAATTAGTGACAGGTAAATGACAGCACAGTGACAGCAACCAGTGGTGACAGAACAAGGAGTGACACATCAGGAATGGGGCGTGACCAACAGTGAGTGCAGATACCAACCACCAGGGGAAATAACTCCAGAATGACAGTGGGGTTCCTAAGACCCGAACCCCGAACGTTACAACACAGGTCACCAATGTGGTGATTAGTGGGGTCAGGGGTCACGGTTTGTGTTTACATTTAACATTTAGTCATTTTTTGTATCCAACGCGACTTACAAGTTCTGTACAACAAGTCAGCAGGAAGGAACTCTTTCAGCCGAGTAACAATGTTCGTCAAACAGTGTTAAAACTTTGGTGCTACAGTGTTGAGAGCATAGTAGTAGAGGCATATTAGTATAGTAGGTAGTAATATAGACTAGGAATTAGTCGTGTGACAGTAAGAAGGTTAGTACGTTCATTATTTTAATAAATTTTCTTCATTTCAGATATTGATTGAAGAAGGATGTTTTTAGTCGACGGCGGAAAATTTGTGTGTGTGTGTGTGTGTGTGTGTGTGTGTGTGTGTGTGTGTGTGTGTGTGTGTGTGTGTGTGTGTGTGTGTGTGTGTGTGTGTGTGTGTGTGTGTGTGTGTGTGTGTGTGTGTGTGTGTGTGTGTGTGTGTGTGTGTGTGTGTGTGTGTGTGTGTGTGTGTGTGTGTGTGTGTGTGTGTGTGTGTGTGTGTGTGTGTGTGCAGTGTGTGTGTGCAGTGTGTGCAGTGTGTGCAGTGTGTGTGTGTGTCCGGTTGTGGCGGAGAGAACTTATTTTTTCCACAATAAAGAATGGGGAACTTTCACTCTGAAGACACGTTTGTGTTGAAACGTCAGTGATTTTTCTTTGCACCCTACCTTCCAAAGATGATCTGTGTCTCCAGAACCTTCCTTTTTGATGACTATATGGTCCTTATCTGAACCGGTTTAGATGATCTGTGTCTCCAGAACCTTCCTTTTTGATGACTATATGGTCCTTATCTGAACCGGTTTAGATGATCCGTGACTCCAGAACCTTCCTTTTTGACGACTATATGGCAAGCACAGAAAGACTCAGAAGAAGCTTCTATCCTCAGGCCATCAGGATGCTCAACGAACAATAACACTATGTAACAACCATCAAATGCACTCACAGCACACACATCCACACGCACACAAACAAACAACTCACTGCAGCACCCACTTTACACACTTTAGTACACCTAAGCACACTTTATATTTATCTGTAAAGAATTTGCACTACAACCCATACCTCATTACACCTTACTGTAAATTATATTGTACCTAAATTGTACCTCATCCCACTTCTGCTTTGTACTGTATAGTATATTGTATGGTAACTCAGTTACTTCTACTCTACATAGAGCATTGTATATATGTATATACTGAACATTCTTGTCTACGTACTTGACTTCTATTTTATACTTGCTATACTTATTTTATTATCTATTTTTGCCTAGCACAGTCTCTGGAGCCTAACAGAACGAAGCATTTTGTATAAAAGTATTCTGTACTTCTGTATGACAACTAATAAAGAAACTTGAACTTGAACTTGAACTATATGGTCTGAACCGGTTTTGATTTATCTGTGTCTCCAGAACCTTCCTTTTTGACGACTATATGGTCTGAACCGGTTTAGCGCGTGAACTCTCAAGACAGAACGTGGAACCTCTGTTCATGTTTAAATCCTCTGTTTGTGGATCATCCCTTTTCCTCGTGTGTGTTTTCTCAAGTGACAGGCTTGCGTTGCGTCACATCGCTGCACGTGGGCGTCCTGCCATTATTCTTAGGGAGAAAAATGTAGCGGCAGATCCAGGGTCAGGGGGTTGTAGCGATGGCGTGCCTCTGGAGAAAACACAGCTGTCTCTGCTGTCACAGGAGCACAGCGGCGGGCGTTTCCTGGTGGAAGAATGAATGAATGAATGAATGAATGAAAACGTTTATTTTAGAACATGTATTCTTCATTATTCCTTCAAACAAATCACGGTATCTAGCTCCGTCAAACAGAACAATCATAACAACAAATTCAAAACAACAATGTAAAAACAATTTAAAAAAACATAAAAAAAAAAGGAATTATAAACAAAAAGTCAAGAGCAATGTATTTAGTTAGCAGACATGTCCAAAAAAGGAGTAGAGGGAAGCTACGCTTATAGATCCCTACCCCCTTACATTTACATTTGTTCTTCCATTAATTTGACTAGTTATAACTTAATTTAGTATAATAGAATATACTTTTACTTATAGTACGAAAAGAAAAAAAACTTTATTCACATGACAGCAGTGAATACAGTGCAGCACCACATAACACAATATAGCATTACTTTGTTTATCCTCATTACTCATTTCTGTATTTCTCTAATGTGTATTTTTTAAGCTGCTTTTTAAATTGTGCCATATGTTTACTCAGTCTGATCGATGTATTCAGGTAAAATATTCCACAACTTCACTCCACAAACAGATATGCACATGCTTTTCAGCGTAGTGTCTAGTGTACCATTGGTTGTTTAAGATTCCCTCTCCCTCTTAAGTTATATTCTCCTTCCCTGACTCTGAACCATTTTTGAAGGTTGCCTGTTGAATGTTGAAGAGGCTCGAGCAGGATTCCCACACGGACATCGTGGGGGGAGCGACTATATTATGGCCTTATTTAAGCAGACCAGGATCTTTTACAGATGGATATTCTGGAATTGTGTGTGTTTACAAAAATGTAAACACTCTTGAGTCCGTATACACACACACACACACACACACACACACACACACACACACACACACACACACACACACACACACACACACACACACACACACACACACACACACACACACACACACACACACACATACACACACAAACACACACGTTCATGTTTGGAAAAAGACACAGACATTTCTCAATCCCACGACAAACTAGATGCTGTGCTTCCTGCTGACGCTTGCTGTTGGCGATTTGGAATTAAATGTCCCTGAAAATAATGTCCATAATGTCCATGATTAGATTAGATTAGTTTTTCTCTATATGTGTGTGTGTGTTTGTGTGTGTATGCGAGTATTGACGGTTGATGGTGTGATGCTGACGTTAGTGTTGCCAAAGACAGATCCAGATTCAAGAGATGTATTCGTCACATACATACACGAGACATGTAGTGAAATGAAGGTGGCCATGCCCGCCTTGATTGTGCAATAATACTAATACTAATACTAATAATAAAATAGAATAGATAATAAAACAGACATGATAAAAAGTACTAAGATAAAATACAATACTAAGCTTAAGAATTAAAGGTATCATTTGAACAACTGTCTGACAAGTTCTCTCTTTCGAGGTCACATTTCTTTAGATACTTGCACGTCCACAGTTTTGTACGTAATGTCAACCCACAGTTCCCCAAACTCCCAGAAGCCACTCCTATTGACACTTTACTAAAGCCTACACTGGTCACAAAGGGTATTATATCTGTCCTGTATGGCTTGATTTCCTCACTGCGTCCTACCTCACTAGAAAAGATCAGGAGGAGATGGGAGGAGGACCTGGGTGAGGACATCACAGAAGACCTGTGGGAGGATATTCTACACCGGGTCCACTCCTCTTCAATTTGTGCCAGGCACAGACTGATCCAATGTAAAATTGTTCACCGTTCACACTTTACTAAAGTCAGGCTAGCCAAGATCTATGGCAACATTGATCCCACCTGTGACAGATGCCACCGTGCCCCTGCTACACATAGTCACATGTTTTGGTCCTGCCCTTCCCTATACATAACTTTTGGTCTGAAATATTTGAAACTATCTCAAATAGTATTGAGATCCCAATCAGCCCGACTGCCATAACTGCTTGCTTTGGTGTCTCTATCTCCCCTATACCCTGTCTCTGCCACGATATAAAGCTGACCTGGTGGCATTTGTTACTCTCCTGGCTAGATGTCTAATTTTACTGCATTGGAAGTCACCCACTCCTCCATCTCACTCTATGTGGCTCAGGGATATTTTGCACTTCCTTAAGATGGAGAAAATAAGGTGCGTCATAAAGGGTTCTACAGCTAGATTTTATAAAACATTGGGTCATTTCTTTACTTATGTTGGGGAACAAGGTTCAATCGACCCCCCCATAAATAATGCTCACTCCTAGCCTAGCACTGTCCAGTAGATTGACCTATCTACATGTGCAAGTGTAACCTGATGTTTACCTTCTCACTTAAAAAAATAAATAATGTGTTCCATTCCTCTATTTCTGCTGTACAGTCCTTGTCCTGAGTGTACATATCTGTTTAATTGACTGTATGTCCGAAACTATATCTATATTTATTTTGTGGTGTACTCGCTGTAGTCTATATATTCAACAGACCTATACTTTGACTACTTATACGTAGCTTTGTGCAATATGTATATTATTTACATTCAACAGACCTATATTTTGTATTTATACATAGCTTTGTGCAATAGGTATATTGTTTATATTCAACAGACCTATATTTTGACTAATTATACGTAGCTTTGTGCAATATGTATATTGTCTACATTCAACAGACCTATATTTTGACTACTTATATGTAGATATGTGCAATACGTCTGGCATATATGTGTACAGTTTGACCTTGTGCTCATCTCATATTGCAACGAAAAACTTCAATAAACAAAGTTTTGAAAAAAAAAGAATTAAAGGTAACGAATCCTATATACAATACTGTAACTGAGGGGTTACAAAACCCTGACTGTATTAAAGATTGTGATAGATTAAACCACTGCTAGGTATGTACTTTAATTACTGGCCAGACAGTACATCTAATATATGGCAGACACTCATAATAACACGGCACTGACAAAGAAATATCATTTGAGGGTATTTATTATTATGCAGTAAATGTTACAGATATGAGAATTAGGGTCACGCTTGTATGGCGAAGAATAGGCATAAAGTCAGTCAGTAGCATAAGTCAATGGGAATAGAATAATTCCTACGATGGGGTACTAGGCTAACGCCGCCTGGCGTAGAATGGCAATTATAGAGGGCAACGCTGGTACCGCTGGAGACAATGGGGTTCCTCCCAGAGTTGTAAGTTCTGGAGGAGAGAGGAATGTTCGGATACTCAGTCTGATCAATTGAAGAAGAAGGGGATTCACGTACAGAAGCCAGTCCTTGTAATCCAAAGCTCAGCATCAAAAGCAATAACTGTAATCCAATTGCCCAATAGCAATGATGATAGCCAGCTAGCCTCGGTCCATGAGGCCAGCCCGAATGTAGATCCTCACGGTGTTTAAATCCAAACGACAGTGGAGATTAACGATGCTCTTCTCCAGGTAGTACGTTCCACAATCAATATAATCCAACCAATACTGGTTCTGCAATCGCCGCCGTCGGTTCTCCTGTGCACATGTCCAGTAGGTTCTCCGACTAGGCCTCCTCGTGTGCTGGTACCAATGTATTTAGTCCACGCGCACTGGCTAAGGTCCACTAGCTAAACGAACGAACTGCTGGGTAATGCTGCACACGAACGAATTGCTGTTGGCACGATACACAATAAATTAACAACTATTTGCTTCACATTAAGCTAAGTCGAACTTGACGTTACTGCATTAAATCTGACACTTTTACTATTCACTTCGCACGTGGTTCTCAACGCTCTGTTAGACGCACTGCTTCTCACTTCACTGTTTTACCGAACTCGCTGAACGTTGAACTTACTGCACGAACAGCTACTGTTCGCACCTGCCGCCGTATATATACTTAAGTGGCTATCTAGTGCCGAACCTCAGTTCTCGTCTCGAATCAATGCGCTGTCTCCGGGCATGTTGCGACTTTGGGGGCTTGCGGTCTGGCGCCGATGGCGTTATCCAATAAGGAAAGCGAATATTACTATGATTCAAACGCAGGCTTAAAGGGATATACCGTGTATATATAAATAATATACAAGGTATATAAAACAATAAATGTAGATTCTCAGCTTTAATCTGGCCCTTCACAACAGCCGCCTCCTAATTAGTCCGCACCTAATTAGTTAAGGGAGACAGATTAATAGTCCAGTCAACTGCTCAATATTTATTGTGAGGAGTAGGGCAATCTACAAAGTCAGTGGGTCATGGTCGTCATCAGGGGAGTCAGGGATCTCCGGCAACTATCAGCTTCGCCACGGGTCGGGTGTAGGTCCGCCCCTGGACTATGACTTCTGCCGCTCTGACCTTCCCATCGGCACCAGTGATCACTTTGCTTACGCGGCCGGCCGGCCACATAGCTCGGGGTAGTGACTGGTCTATGATCATAACGACTGTGTCCACCTTCAGGTTGTCCCTGTCCTTTACCCACTTCTGACGGGCTTGGAGGGACGGTAGGTAGTGGAGGAGGAAACTGTTCCAAAACTGACTGTATCTCCACATTCTTCGGCCGTTCACTTCTTCAGGTCTGTACACCGCCTGTCCAGCTGCCCCATCAAGAGATAGTTTGGGGTGACTGGGTCGAAGTCTGCTACATCACTTGAGATGTAACCGAGGGGCTTCGAGTTCAATACGCTCTCGATCTCCGTGAGGACTGTCGTGAGGACTTCTTCCGCCACGGTCTGGGCCCCAAGCACGGCGTACAGAGCTGTCTTTATAGAACGGACTTCTCTTTCCCAGGTTCCCCCGAAATGAGGGGCGTTCGGGGGGTTGAACTGGAATTCGACCTGATAGGGAGCGAGGTGGGTCTTAAGTTCTGGGCCCATGGCCTGGAAACTCTCTCTCAGTTCTCTTTCTCCGCCTTTGAAGTTTGTCCCTTGATCAGACAACAACGCAGACGGTTTTCCTTTTCTTGATATAAATCTCCGGAAGGACATGAGGAATGAATCCGTACTCATGGTCTGGAGGATTTCTATATGAACAGCTCGTGTGGTCATACACTTGTATACAATGCCCCACCTCTTCTCTGTCCCTCTTCCTTTCTTGACGTAGAGCGGGCCGAAGCAGTCCACGCCCGTGGAGTGGAAAGGCCTCTCGCCGAGTCGGAGGCGGCAGGGAGGCAGGTCGGCCATCATAGGTATACTGGGCTGTGCTCGCCACTTGCGACAGTCTAGACAAGTCTGTTGGAAGCGACGTACTGCTTCTCTCCCTTGCAGTATCCAGTAACGGCGTCGGATCTCAGCGAAGACTCTCTCTGCCCCCGCGTGGTGCACATCCTCGTCGTACTTCTTTATGATAAGCTCGGTTACCTTGTGTCGGCTGTTGAGGACAATAGGATACTTGACGTCATCCGTTAAGTCCGGGGCCCGTCTCAGACGACCACCCACCCCATGGGTGTCGAGCTCGGGGGCCAACGTGAGCAGTCGGCTGTCTGAAGGGATTGGCTTTTTCCCCTGCAGGCAGTCTAGCTCATCTGGAAATGAGTCTCTTTGGGCTCGCTGTAGCAGAAGGAGTTCTGCCTCTGCGTAGTTCGATGCGTCAATGTCTGTGGTGGGGGGAACCTCAGGGTGGTGCCACAAGAATGTCTTTTTCTGCGCACTCTCAAAGGTTAAGCAGTCGTCTATGTTAGGGTCTGTTGGAGCTGGGACGTGCGTCAGCCCGCAGAACATAGACTTCTTGATCTCTGCCTCCTCTTGACTAGCCTCCCGTGGTGTGGGGGTAGGCCACTCCTCCTCCGGGAGCTTGAGGAACTCAGGACCGTCACTGTAAATGTTGGGACGTGTGAGGTCGTCTAGAGACATCCCCCGTGTGATGACATCTGCTGGGTTTTGCTTGGTGTCAACGTACCTCCAGCACGCTGATCCTACCAAGTCTTGAATCTCGGTGACTCTGACTCCCACGAAGACTTTGTATCTACAAGAATCGGACTGGATCCATGTGAGTACAGTCATGGAGTCTGACCACAAGATTGTCTTTTGTACCGTTATGGTGAGTTCACGTTGTATCAGCGTGGCGAGTTGCGCGCCTACCAGAGCTGCGCAGAGCTCTAGACGCGGGATAGATTGTTGCTTGCGGGGGGCTATTCTTGAGCGAGCCAGGACGAAAGCTGTTTGTACTTCTCCTCCCTCCTCTCGGGCTCGCAAGTAAGCCACCGAACCGTAGGCTACTTCCGAGGCGTCACTGAAGACGTGCAGGTCCATCTGACACGTCTCCAGCCGCACTGTGGGTGGGAAGTAGCTCCGGCGAATGTTTGCATTTTCTCTCTCCCACTCTCTCCAGGTGGAAGCTAGGTGGTCGGGTATGGGGTCGTCCCAGCCCTGCTCCTTGTCCCACAGTTCTCGCACGAGCATCTTCACCCGAGTGGTGTAAGGTAGGATACACCCCAGCGGGTCGTATTGGCTTGCGAGTGTTCTGTATACGCTCCGTCGAGTGGTCGGTAGAGGGGTCGACCTTCCCTGCTCCTGGGTCAGGGGTGTGTGCTTATAATGGAGCGAGTCTGTTTTGAAGCGCCAGACGAGGCCCAATGTCATTTCCTGTGCTTCACCTGGGGTGGTCGCCATCCAGGTCTCGCTGCTTGCTGCCTTTGTCTCTGGGGAGAGGCTGCAAAGTACTTGAGGGTCACTGCTGGCCCACTGCCTAAGCTCGAAGCCGCCTTTGATCAGGGAGGCTCGGAGCTTAAGTAGGATGGCTTCGGCTTCTTCTGGCGTTGATACGCTTTGTAGACAGTTGTCCACGTAGAAACTCCTCTCTACGCTTTGTCTGACCTCCTCGTCAGCTCCAGGGTCTTCGGTCACGTGCTTTTGTAGTGCGAACGTGGCACAGCATGGGCTGCATGTGGTGCCGAAGGGGAGGACCTCCCATTGATAGATGGAGGGTTGTTCATCGTCGATCCTCTCTCTCCACAGGAACCGCAGCAGGGGCTTGTCCTCCTCCATCAGTCGCACCTGCAGGAACATCCCTTTGATGTCACCGCTGATGGCCACCTTGTCTTGGCGGAAACGTAGTAGTACGCCGAGGAGGGAGGGGCCGAGTGTCGGGCCGGGCAAGAGCAATTTATTCAGGTTCTGTAGTCCGATCTGGTAGCTGCAGTTGAATACAATGCGGTTCTTGCCGTTGTGGTGGACCTTGTGGTGGGGCACGTACCAGGATTCAGTCGTCTGGTCTGCCTCTTGATTGTCAATTTTCTTGATATCCGCTGTGATCAATTTGTCGATCTCCGCACGGTATATAGTGGCTTGAGTGGGGTCTTTATCTAGGCGCCGCTCGGTGTTCAGTAGATAGCGTTCTGTCGCTTCTTTTGAGGCATGGAGGGTGGGCATCCCCTCTCGCCTCAAGAGTGGAGTTGCGTATCTCATCACTCCGTCGACCTCGACCCTCTTTGTCTTCTGCTCGAGGAGAGCTATGGCATACGTGTCTTCCTTTGAACAAACTAGTTTCCGTTCGTTCTTAAAGGGCATCGAGTCTAATGTCCATAGTCTCTCGACATGCTGCAAGAGGGTGGTGTCGTCTTCGCTTATCCTCGTGTAGAGGCAGCGGGTGGCTGTCGGTCAGTTGGAAGACCCGGAGAGGGGGCCTTGTAGCGTCCAACCCAGGCGGGTCTTGACCGCTGCTGGGCAGCCTCTGGGCCCGATGTGGACCTGGTCCGTTGGGACGATGAGGTCTGCGTGGTCGGATCCTATGAGCAGGGTCGGGGTGGCGCCGTCGATGAGCGGTATAGGTAGTTGACGTAGGTGCACGTATTTCTCCATCAGCTGTGGGATGGAGTAGGTATAACGTGACAGACCTATGTCATGGCTTGTGAAGGCGTTAGTGATGCTGTACCGCTTCTCGGGCTGCTCGACCGCTGCTATTGTGAATGAGACGTTTTCACCCTTTATGGTCTTTAGGTCTCGCCGAATAGTACGGATTGTCATTGTTTCTTCGGTACCCCGCAGGCCCAACTGGGCTGCGGCGGAAGCGAGGAGGAGAGTCTTTTCAGACCCATCGTCGAGGACGGCGTAAGTGTCCAGGACCTTGTCCTCGTAGCTTAGGAGCACTCGGACCACCTTCAAGAGCACTCGGGAGCTCCCGCTCTTCGCAGGGTCTATATACATGACATTTACTCTCGAGCTGCTTTGTGGTACGGGTCTCCTCTTGTTGCTGTCGTGCAGGACCTCCAGGTGGGCGCCGTTGCACTTGCTGCATCTTTTCTTCAAGCGGCACTCAGCTGCCATATGGCTGTGCGCACAGCGGAAGCAGCGGCGGTTCGCTTTGATCCACTGACTCACTTCGTCAGCAGTCAACTTCTTGAAGGTGTCACATTGAGACAGCCAATGTTCATGTTCACAGTACTGGCAGGCAATCTTCCACTTTCCCTTCGCGTGGGGGGTGTTGTGGTTCTTGTGCTGCGGCACTGACTCGGCCTGGTGCATAACTTTCACTGACCGGCGGTTGTCATTGAACCTCCGCGGTCCATCTCTAGGGCTAGAGCCACTCCACACGAATGTGTCCAATCGTAGACTGCTGACCTCCCTGGCGAGGAAATCAGCCAGGTCTAGGAGGGATGGTTCTGGGCCGTTGGGGTCACGGCGGTCTTTCTGCCGCCGAAAACGCTCTTGACGGGCTGGAGGGAGCTTCTCCAGTATCCGCTCCACGTTGGAATTTGCATACAGTTCATATCTCCCCTTCTCCTTTTGTGACCCCAGCATCCCCACGAGGGATTGTACCTTGATAGAGAGGTCATCTAGTGCTCTATTGTCTTTGGCTGGGGGGAGGCGGTCGATATCTCGTATTTCTTGGATCACGTAATCCCATATGCGTCCATAGCGCGCGTCGAGGGCCACCAGAGCATCTGAGTAGGGGGTTCTTGAGTTCGAATATGCCAGCGCTATGTTATGCGCTCTGCGTACTTTGAGATGCTTGAGGAGGATGGCATATTTATAAGACTCGTCGTGGACATCGGACATTATAGTCTCTAAACACATGCGTAATTCTGTGTACTGTGCTCTGTCCTCGCGCGTAAAGTCTGGGAACGTCGGTGTTCCAAGGTAAGATGCCATGGATGGCTGGGACACCGATGAGCGTAGGGGGAGAGGCCTCCTGGGCGAGTCTCCCCGTACGTGTGGTCGTGGGTTAGTGCTGGGTGGGTACCAGAGGCCGGGCCCCCAGGTGCTGCTCCTCGGTGCTGACTGTGCATCAAACTCACCCATGGGTTGGGTCGGGGGTTTGTAGCGCAGTGACTCGGGGCTGAGGTCGGGGCTGTACTGGGCCTCCTGGTCCAAAGTAGGTTCGTGCTGGTGGGCTTGCTGTCCTTCCTCGTCCTCCGCTAGGTCCTGGAGTCTTCTAGTTAGTCTCTCGGCGACGTAGGCAGGTTCTCCCCGTTGGCTGGGTCCCGTATAGACCGGTCGGGGAGGGGGCTCGGCGCCGTAGGCAGGTTCTTCCTGTTGGCCGGGTCCCGTGTAGATTTGTCGGGTAGGGGAAGGTGCCCTAGACCCGTGTCGTGATGATCTCCGGGAGCTCCGTGTGGAGGAGGGGGGGGGTCGCCCTCTGGATCAATTGTTCTATCATCTGCGCCTGCAGACGGTCGCGCTCCGCTTCGCGCTGTGCATTGGCGGCGTCGCGCTGTGCATTGGCGCGTTCTCGCTGAATGTTCTCTTCAGTCTGGAGGCGCCTCTCCTCCAGTCTGATGCGTTCGTGCTCACTCTGTTGTTGCGCTTGGAGGCGCTCTCGTTCCACTGCAGAGTGTTCGCGCTCACTAAGTGCCTGTGCTTGGAGACGTTCGCGCTCCACTGCAGACTGTTCGCGCGCACTCTGTTGTTGCGCTTGGAGGCGCTCTCGTTCCGCTGCAGAGTGTTCGCGCTCACTAAGTGTCTGTGCTTGGAGACGGTCTCTTTCGGTTGATGCAGTTAGTGTGGCAATCAAGGCTTGTGCCAGTCTCTGGACAGCCTCGCTGGGGGATGACACTGATGGAGGTGATCGGGCGCTGACAGGACTTGGTGGAGACCTGTTCTCTTGGCGCGCTCCGAGGTCCATCTCTTGAGCGCTGCTTCTTGATTTCTCCCGCGCCCCGAGGTCCATCTCTTGAGCGCGGTACTCTTCTCTTGGTTGCGCGCCGAGGTCTGTCTCGGGTGCGCGCTCTTGGGTCTCTTGCGTTCCGGGGTCTATCCCGGTGGCGCTTTCTTTATCCTGGGGCGCTCCGGGGTCTATCCCGGTGGCGCTGTCTTGGGGTATAGTCACGTCATGTCCCGCTTGTTCCCCCCGTGAGCTAAGTCAGTTTCGTTTGAACCCACTGGGGTCTCTACTGGTGGGGCCGACAAGTCGATAGGATTGGGCATGCTTAAACTATCAGTTTTATCCGTGCTTAACGTCTTTTTAGATAAGCTAGGAGGTAAAACGAAAGCGTAGTCCTCCAGGTGTGGAGGTGGCTGACTTTTGCGCCTAGGGCGTTCTAGTTTGGGAGAGCCGTCTGGAGAGTGTCCGCCGCTGGCCATATCAATATTAATATGATATTAAAGCTTACTGATACCCTCCGGCTCGAAGGACCAATTGTAACTGAGGGGTTACAAAACCCTGACTGTATTAAAGATTGTGATAGATTAAACCACTGCTAGGTATGTACTTTAATTACTGGCCAGACAGTACATCTAATATATGGCAGACACTCATAATAACACGGCACTGACAAAGAAATATCATTTGAGGGTATTTATTATTATGCAGTAAATGTTACAGATATGAGAATTAGGGTCGCGCTTGTATGGCGAAGAATAGGCATAAAGTCAGTCAGTAGCATAAGTCAATGGGAATAGAATAATTCCTACGATGGGGTACTAGGCTAACGCCGCCTGGCGTAGAATGGCAATTATAGAGGGCAACGCTGGTACCGCTGGAGACAATGGGGTTCCTCCCAGAGTTGTAAGTTCTGGAGGAGAGAGGAATGTTCGGATACTCAGTCTGATCAATTGAAGAAGAAGGGGATTCACGTACAGAAGCCAGTCCTTGTAATCCAAAGCTCAGCATCAAAAGCAATAACTGTAATCCAATTGCCCAATAGCAATGATGATAGCCAGCTAGCCTCGGTCCATGAGGCCAGCCCGAATGTAGATCCTCACGGTGTTTAAATCCAAACGACAGTGGAGATTAACGATGCTCTTCTCCAGGTAGTACGTTCCACAATCAATATAATCCAACCAATACTGGTTCTGCAATCGCCGCCGTCGGTTCTCCTGTGCACATGTCCAGTAGGTTCTCCGACTAGGCCTCCTCGTGTGCTGGTACCAATGTATTTAGTCCACGCGCACTGGCTAAGGTCCACTAGCTAAACGAACGAACTGCTGGGTAATGCTGCACACGAACGAACTGCTGTTGGCACGATACACAATAAATTAACGACTATTTGCTTCACATTAAGCTAAGTCGAACTTGACGTTACTGCATTAAATCTGACACTTTTACTATTCACTTCGCACGTGGTTCTCAATGCTCTGTTAGACGCACTGCTTCTCACTTCACTGTTTTACCGAACTCGCTGAACGTTGAACTTACTGCACGAACAGCTACTGTTCGCACCTGCCGCCGTATATATACTTAAGTGGCTATCTAGTGCCGAACCTCAGTTCTCGTCTCGAATCAATGCGCTGTCTCCGGGCATGTTGTGACATGCCCGGACTCGCCTTTGAACCTGACTTTGGGGGCTTGCGGTCTGGCGCCGATGGCGTTATCCAATAAGGAAAGCGAATATTACTATGATTCAAACGCAGGCTTAAAGGGATATACCGTGTATATATAAATAATATACAAGGTATATAAAACAATAAATGTAAGTAAGTAAGTAAGTAAAGTTTATTTATATAGCACTTTTCACAGAGACAGCTCACAAAGTGCTTTACATACAGCAGAAATTAAATTAAATTTAAATAAAAAGCAAGAAACCATTCAAGAGATAAGATAGAACAAAACACAATGCATCACAGATAAACAAAACAAAACAAAAGACATGTTCTATACCTGAAGGAGAAGCTCAAACATTACCCAAAGGCCTGTTTAAACAGTAATGTTTTTAGCTGATTTTTAAAAATTTCAACAGACGATACAGCTCTTAGGCCACGAGGAAGGGCATTCCAGAGTCTAGGCGCTACAGACTGAAAGGCTCTGTCACCTTTGGTGATCAGCCTGGTGCGCGGAATGACCAACAGATCCTGGTCAGCTGTCCTCAGGATCCTGCTGGGCACATATGGTTCCAGCAGGTCAGTTAAATATTCTGGTGCCTGCCATGGCCAGAGCTCTGAAAGTGAGCACCAGGACTTTGAAATTAATTCTAAAATGTATAGGAAGCCAGTGCAAGGAGGCCAGAACTGGAGTAATGTGACACCTTCTGCTTGTAGATTCTCAGCTTTAATCTGGCCCTTCACAACAAATACTATACAATATACAGTTATGTTTTTTAAAGTTACTTCTTTTAAGTGACCTGTAGTGTGTCTGTGTGTGAGAGAGTGTGTGTGTGTGTGTGTGTGTGTGTGTGTGTGATTGATTTAATTCATGCATCACCACTTCCACTCATCATGAAACTTGAGGCAATCAGAGTAATGGCATTGGCCAAAGTACAACATATGTTCTCCAATGTACATATTCCACGAAAATCACTACATGATTTGACTAATAAAACCGTACACCTAGTGAGACAATGGACTGGCCTCAACACACACATAACACGCAACATTATATTTCACAGTAAACGTGAGGGTGGTCTGGGTGTTCCCAATTTTGAATGGGCATATATTGCTACACGGCTCTCCCATCTGTTGAATATGCTGAACAGTGATGACCAGTATGTGAGAACGCTCGCCCGTTCTTCTCTTTTCTTGGACCTAAAAAGACGTAAGGTCCCCCTGGCGCGTGGTTCGGACCCTAACTTCCTAGGCTTCAAGAGAAAGCCGAATGGAAAGCTGGACAGTCTCTCTCCTGGCTTCGGTGTGTGGTCAGACTGGCCGGACCTTAATGACATGTGTTGCTGGGCTGATGTTACCCTGGAGTGGGTGGGGTCTAACTCTGAGGCAGTGGCTGTCTCAGAGAATATTATATCTGACCCCAGTATCTCAGTCAGAGCATCTATGTCTCTGTGTGGAATGGATCACCAACTTCCACTGACTAATGCCCGAGGTCGCCTCCTGTGGGCACAACAACAAAGGCAGCGGGAACAATGGACTGAGTTGAGACTGCAGGGGAAGATTGCGTGTCTCCCTGCTGCGGACCATTCTGTCTCTCACTCTGTGTTAAAAAATGTTGCCATAGATGAGTGCATTGTTATCTTTACTCTGAAAGCGAGATTACAGGTCGTACCATCTAAACTGAATCTCTCCATCTGGTTTCCAGGCAGTCATGCTCCTTACTGTATTCATCATGACAATAACCAAATAGCTGAAATCATGTCCCACATCTTAAATGGTTGCCATGTATACAGGGGCCTCTACATAAGTAGGCATGACAGAATAGTAGATTTGATAGCGAAATATATCTCTCTTATTTTTAGGTCCTCCATCACGCTGTTTAAGCATTCTACTGTGAAGCCAAGCATGTTCAACCTGTGCAATGATGATTCCATGTTCTCTAGTATTACAGCTAACACCCCTGATGTATTTGTGGTAAATGAACACCTTAGGGAGGTGTCCATTCTTGAGGTTGGCTGTACTTTTGACTACAGCTTAGAAGAAGCCTTCCTAACCAAATGCTGAAATACCAACAGCTACAGCAGACCATCTCACAGCTAGGCTACAGATGTAAACTCCTAGTTTTTATCTTTGGTAGCCTAGGGCATGTGCACAAGTTGGTTGTGAGGGGCCTACAAATAGCCGGTCTCCCCAAAAGGAAGGCCAAGCAGTTAGCCAGGTACTTCTCAGTATCAGCTATTATAGGAAGCCGCTCAATTTGGAGGAGGCGCTGTTACCTTTTCCCATGATTCTGCCGCCCATGCACCTTGTACCTGACTGTTCTTCATAATTTTCTGATTGCACTCGCATTGTTTATGTCTTTTGTATGAGGCCTCCTTGTTTTTTTTTTTATTAGTCTTTTTCCCCCTCCATTTTCCTCCGATTTTCTCCCATCCCAATGTTAGTCGTATGCCAATTCCCAGTCCCTTCCTGGTCGCTGCGCACTTACCCCCCACAGTCAGATCATCTGGGAGAGTGGAGGCTACCACGTGCTTCCTCCGACACACGTCCAGCCAATCACCGCTTCTTTTCACCTGGCAGCGCGGATTCTCATTGAGAGGGCGTAGCGTGTGGGAGGACCACACTATCCCCCTCACGTCCAATCCGCGCTTAGCAGGCGCCCCGACCGAACTGTAGGAGTCGCTGTTTACAACGACCCGGACCCACCCCGCCAGCTTCTCCCACCCTCTGATACAGCCAATTGTATCAGTGCAGACGGCCAGCCAAGCTGGTGACAACCCCGGAGCTGTGAGCTGGATTCGAACAGGCAAATCCAGCTCAGCTCCGGGGCTGGTGACGAACGCAATCTCCGCTCGGCCACCTAACCGCCCTTATGAGGCCTCCTTGTACTTCTGTTCATGTGGACATAAATAAACATTTTAAATGTGTGTGTGTGTGTGTGTGTGTGTGTGTGTGTGTGTGTGTGTGTGTGTGTGTGTGTGTGTGTTCATGTGTGCTTGTGTGTGGAGAGATCAGTGTTCAGTGTTCAGATCATAGATATCTATAGAACACTAGATAGCTGCGGTTAGGTGGGCGAGCGGAGATTGCGTTCGTCACCAGCCCCGGAGCTGAGCTGGATTTGCCTGTTCGAATCCAGCTCACAGCTCCGGGGTTGTCACCAGCTTGGCTGGCCGTCTGCACTGATACAATTGGCTGTATCAGAGGGTGGGAGAAGCTGGCGGGGTGGGTCCGGGTCGTTGTAAACAGCGACTCCTACAGTTCGGTCGGGGCGCCTGCTAAGCGCGGATTGGACGTGAGGGGGATAGTGTGGTCCTCCCACACGCTACGCCCTCTCAATGACAATCCGCGCTGCCAGGTGAAAAGAAGCGGTGATTGGCTGGACGTGTGTCGGAGGAAGCACGTGGTAGCCTCCACTCTCCCAGATGATCTGACTGTGGGGGGTAAGTGCGCAGCGACCAGGAAGGGACTGGGAATTGGCATACAACTAACATTGGGATGGGAGAAAATTGGAGGAAAATGGAGGGGGAAAAAGACCAAAAAATAAAAATAAAAAAAGAACACTAGATAGCTTAAGGCGGAGTCACCAGCGTCACTGAACCGCCGCCATCTTGCTCCAGTTAGCCTTGAGTGAGAGTGAGTGAGCTGCACAGACAAAAATACTCATAACTCGCTGAAATATTGACGGATTTACAAACGGGTTGGTTTGCTATAAACATCAAAGATGTAGTTATGATACTGCATACTTATAAAAAAAATCTTTTTTAAAGATGTTTTTTTTTACAAACCGCTTGAATCATAGCCACGTTAATAATGCTTGTTGTAACTGAGGGGTACAATTCCCTGACTGTATTACTAGATATGATACTTACTACCACTACCTTTGTACTTTATATTCGGCCACCCAGTACTCGGCATAAATATATTATGATAAACACTCTCACGTAGATGAAACGGATCCAACACAAATGTACGAAGTCGAAGTATGTATTTATTACTACACAGCAATGGTGTGTAGAGCAAGCACTTAATCACTTAATTACATTTATGAATTGAAATAGTATGCACTTTTATGGCAAAGAGTATTCGTTGGTATATCAATAGAGAATGTCCAATCTCTGGTGGCGCAGGCGGTAAATATACGACCTGGAATAGTTAAGGAATAACAGCAATGATACTTTAATGATTATAAGACTGGATACACTAAGGGGGGTAATCCGGTCGCTTGTAAGACAACAGGAGTAGGAGGGGGGGGGGTAGAGTCTGGCTGCCTCGTCCGGCTAAGGGTATCCTGGGTGAACCCACAGTAGTGCAGTTCAATGCGCCAGCGATCCTTGGACCACAGATGAAAGCAGCTGGACTCTCTGTGGGCCGGCTCTCTCCGGTCCACGGAGGAGAGACGTGAAGCGACCTCATCTTGCAGAGCGTCTCCTCACCTTGCGTCCTCTCCAGGGGGGGGGGGTTCCAACACACGGCAGTGTCGGGGGTCTTTATCCATGGAATAATCACTGTATACAAAGCATAATCCGTGCCTGGGAAGGCGGGCTGTCGTCGGTAGAATAATCCGGTATACAGGTCCACTCGCTCGTCGGCTCTGGGGCTCCTCGGATGCAGTCTCACATGGGGTCGACCATCCTGGATAAGCAGCCAGTTCTCTGCCCGAAACGATGGGGTACTGACTACGGTAGTATTCTCACCGCACGAAGCACTATATATTAACAGACTATTATTAGCTTAATAGACTACGTCCAACTCGACGATATAGTGCCAAATATGACTATTCAAATATTAATATACACGATGTCTCAATACCGATGGTAGGCCGAACTTGGCCTTACTCCCACACGTGGCGTCGCGGGGAGGCTTTACGTCTGTGACTCTATTGGAGGGTAAGAAACTGGACTGAAAAAGAAGTCCTACTTTAGTAGCGCAGTATATATACGCACTATGAACAAATAGTACCGTTAGTGGTGCGGTAGCCAGATTCCTACGCGGAACTAGGACTTGTTCGTACATGTTGAGCGGTACGTTTGAACTGGGTCTGGGGGGTATGGCAGCCTGGCACCAAGGTCTCGACCAATAGTAGAATGGAGACTATTATGGGATGTTCAGTAGGCTAGAATGGATATTCAATGCATATTGTACAAGGAATATACAAGGGATATCAGGGAATATTAGAGAATATACAAATACAATTAAATATATATATATATAATAAATATATATATTCGGTTTAATCTGGCCCTTCACAACACTTGTAATAAACCAAACCGTTTGTAAATCCGTCAATATTTCAGCGAGTTATGAGTATTTTTGTCTGTGCAGCTCACTCACTCTCACTCAAGGCTAACTGGAGCAAGATGGCGGCGGTTCAGTGACGTCGCTCTCCATTGGCCGGCAGCGCGGGCAAGCTATCTAGTGTTCTATATATATCTATGGTTCTGATGGCCTGGGGGAAGAAGCTGAGTCGGAGTCTCTGTACAGGACGGTAATGGCTAGAAGACATCCACGTAACTGCCGGCAGCCTCTGACCAGTGGAAGAAGAGCACTCTGTGTGTGCGTTGTTGCACTGTGTGGACTCGTGGGGGAGAACTAAACTACATCACAGTAGCTCTATTGGCGGTTCATTGATGGTTCTATAACGTATTGCCGTGGATATTTAGGGTTAACCATTTGGTAGTGTGGTAGTGAAAGGTTAAGTCAAGTTCAAGTTTATTGCAAGTCCACGTTGTGTTTTCGAAGGGATCAACAGAAAGCTCAAAGAGTCACAACAGGCTGGTGGGGCGAAAACACTGCCACCACTGGTCACCGATAAGAACTGCACCTTTTTTAGGAAGGAGAGGACATGGGATGAAGAGAGGAGAGAGGACATGGGATGAAGAGAGAGGA
This sequence comes from Notolepis coatsorum, assembly GCF_963971535.1. Taxonomy (NCBI): domain Eukaryota; kingdom Metazoa; phylum Chordata; class Actinopteri; order Aulopiformes; family Paralepididae; genus Notolepis; species Notolepis coatsorum. The sequence goes on along the minus strand of NC_140178.1, from coordinate 111,829,388 downwards.
AGGAGAGGACATGGGAAGAGAAGAAGGAGGGAGGACAGGAGGGAGAGAAGGGGGAGGAAGGACAGGAGGAAGAGAGGAAGCAGAGGACATGGGATGAAGAGAGAGGAAGGAGAGGACATGGGAAGAGAAGAAGGAGGGAGGACAGGAGGGAGAGAAGGGGGAGGAAGGACAGGAGGAAGAGAGGAAGCAGAGGACATGGGTTGAAGAGAGAGCAGAGAGGACATGGGATGAAGAGAGAGAGGAAGGAGAGGACATGGGAAGAGAAGAATGAGGGAGGACAGGAGGGAGAGAAGGGGGAGGAAGGACAGGAGGAAGAGAGGAAGCAGAGGACATGGGTTGAAGAGAGAGGAGAGTGGACATGGGATGAAGAGAGAGAAGGAGAGGACAGGAGGAAGAGAAGAAGGAGGGAGGACAGGAGGAAGGAGGGAGGACAGGAGGAAGAGAAGGGGGAGAGAGGATAGGGGGAAGGTTAAAATGTTAGAATGGGAGGGTTGTGTAGGAAGATAAAGGATGTGGTTGAGAGGAATCTTTGGAATGAAGTTCCTGTTATTTTGTAACTTTTTCTCTCTCTTCCTTTCTTCCTTTTCTCTCTGTCTCTTTATCTCTTTCTCTCTTCTCGTCTTTGCTTCCTGCACGCTCGCTTGGCTTTCTTACATTCTCACTTTCTTTAATATATTCAAAGTCAATATAGTTCATTTACTCTCTTGGCAGGACCACGGTTTAATTAAACAGAGCTGTAGTTAACATGCAAAGCAACGGCAAACAGCCAGTCTGATTCAATGGGACGACATGGGTCAGAATGAGATGCTGAATGCAGGTCTGTTCCTGGTGGGTCTGCAGGTCTGTTCCTGGTGAGTCTGCAGGTCTGTTCCTGGTGGGTCTGCAGGTCTGTTCCTGGTCTGCAGGTCTGTTCCTGGTGGGTCTGCAGGTCTGTTCCTGGTGGGTCTGCAGGTCTGTTCCTGGTGGGTCTGCAGGTCTGTTCCTGGTGGGTCTGCAGGTCTGTTCCTGGTGGGTCTGCAGGTCTGTTCCTGGTGAGTCTGCAGGTCTGTTCCTGGTGGGTCTGCAGGTCTGTTCCTGGTGGGTCTGCAGGTCTGTTCCTGGTCTGCAGGTCTGTTCCTGGTGGGTCTGCAGGTCTGTTCCTGGTGGGTCTGCAGGTCTGTTCCTGGTGGGTCTGCAGGTCTGTTCCTGGTGGGTCTGCAGGTCTGTTCCTGGTGGGTCTGCAGGTCTGTTCCTGGTCTGCAGGTCTGTTCCTGGTCTGCAGGTCTGTTCCTGGTCTGCAGGTCTGTTCCTGGTGGGTCTGTTCCTGGTGGGTCTGCAGGTCTGTTCCTGGTCTGCAGGTCTGTTCCTGGTGGGTCTGCAGGTCTGTTCCTGGTGGGTCTGCAGGTCTGTTCCTGGTGGGTCTGCAGGTCTGTTCCTGGTGGGTCTGCAGGTCTGTTCCTGGTGGGTCTGCAGGTCTGTTCCTGGTGGGTCTGCAGGTCTGTTCCTGGTGGGTTTGGGGGAGATAGCGTGAACCTCCGCACGCGTTACGTTCTCCCAGTGAAACTCCTCGCTCCTCGTCAGGTGAAAAGTACTCCACATGTATCCGAGGAGGCATGTGGTAGTTCTACACACCCTCCCCAGGCCGACAGTGGGGCAATGTGCGCAATGACTAGGAAGGGAATTGGCATAATGACTAAATTGGGATGGGTGAAAAATACAGAAAGCCCAAAAATTAAAATAGTATAAAAAAATGTATTAAATGTATTTTGTTTTTAATTGACGGCGGGTTTCGACTTT